>NC_132899.1:2749824-3004824 GCF_030463535.1 Salminus brasiliensis
ATCACCAAGCAACATCATAGCAACCACGTAGAAACACAACAGTAATCACCTAGCAACTATCCGCCAATCCCATAGCAACCACCTGGGATACAACAGCAACTGTCCAGCACCCACTAATTAATAATTAGTATATAAATGCTGATTATGGTTGGTCAGGTGGTCTGTGCCTCTCAAAGTTAACCCCAAATCTACGCCACTGCCCCACCCCTACCCCTGTCTTCTGTCTGCTACAGCATCAGGGCAGAGGTGGTAGAGTGTAAACCTGCCTCTCTCTCTCTCTCTCTCTCTCTCTCTCTCTCTACGCCTCGAGGCACATATCTCACCAAACCACCAACTTACAGGCAATCATGTGCAATATCTGCTTAATATGTTGGCGAGGCTCCAGACGTAGCAGGTATTACGCAACTCCCGAAGCAGTCTGATAGGAAGACTGCTGCTGCTGCTGCTATTAAATAATGTGTAGCAGATCCGGAATTACTCATAGTACTTATTATATAACTGTACAGTTCATAGTGGGTATTGAATAATTCATAGTGGATATCTAACAATAATAAAATTCATAGCAAATAATTAATACATAATAGTACTATATAATTGTATAATTCATAGTGGATACTGACTAAGTAATAGTAGTTACTTTATAATTTAGAGTAAATTCTGAATAATTTATAGTAGATACTGACTAGTTTATAGTGGCTACTAAATCATTGATAGTAGATACTGAATACTCCATAGTACTGACTATATAACTGTATAATTCGTAGTGGATCCTGAATAGTTCACAGTAGTCATTGTATAAATCATAGCAGATACTGAATAAATCATAGTAGATATTAAATCATTGATAGTAAATAAGGAGTAGTTCATAATACTATATAATTATATAATTCATAGTGGATCCTGATTAATTCATAGTAAATACTGAGTAATTCATATTGAATACTGAATAATTCATAGTAGATACTGAGTAATTTGTCGTAGATTACATAATTGAGAGTAGGTACTGAATACTTAATAGTACTCACTATATAATTATACAATTCCTAATGGATATTGACTAATTCATAGTGGCTAATAAATAATTTATAGTAGATACTGAATTACTCATAGTACTTGCTATTTAACTGTATAATCCATAGTGGATCCTGAATAATTCATAGTAGATACTGAATAATTCATAGTGGATCCTGAGTAATTCATAGTAGATACTGGATAAATCATAGTGGATACTGAATAATTCAGAGTGGATACTGAATAATTCATAATGGATACTGAATAAATCATAGTGGATACTGAATAATTCATAGTCGTTACTGAATAATTCATAGTGGATCCTGAGTAATTCATAGTGGATCCTGAATAATTAATTGTAGACCCAGAGTCATTTGTATTAGTTATTTAATAATTCATAGTAGAAACAAATTGGTTTTAGTATAATATAATTATATAATTACATAATTCATAATAGATACTAAAATAATAAGTTTAATTTTTACAAAAATACATATTACACTCTCTCTCTCTCTCTCACACACACACACACACACACACACACACACACACACACACACATTCATCATTGCCCCAGCTCACAAGCAGGTGACAGGAATGAGTGTTGCTGAGGTTCATCCAAAGGTGCTGAGGGGCTCGTAAATGTAAAAAGGTGAATGTGTGTGTGTGTGTGTGTGTGTGTGTGTGTGTGTGTACACAGGCCAGGCCTCTCTCGGAAGGAGAGCCAACACCTTATTTACCCAGTCAGTGGTGGATTTATGAAGTGAAGGAGTCCAGCAGCCTGGCAGGTAAACACATCTCAGCCTGGTTTTGTCTGTAATTACAGTAAAGCCTGTAAAAACACTCGGCACGCTGCACACGCCTGCCCCAACACACTCCCACTGACAGCTCCAGCTCCCCAGCCCAGCGAAGACATGCTCGGCGTTTAACACTAGAGCTACGCTACAGAGGCCAAAGCGACGAAGATCCGGCTCTAAGATCCCGCTACTGATTTCAGCTATGCTAGCTATGCTACACCTAGCCCGTGTTTAAATGAACTGTCCTCCACAAATACTAACACCCGTGGGAAACATGAGCAAACTGAACTAAAGAAAATATTTAGTCTTTTATTATGAATAATTCAATAATTCAAAGAAGTTTTTAATAAAAGAAATATTCATAGTTGGCAATTCATAGATTCTGCAGCGGAATATTGACTGTCTGATGTGGTCTAACTTGTACAGTCGAGAGTATATACTATAGTCGAGAATATACGGTGTATATTCTTGATATTTCAAAGTAGATACTAAATCATTTAAAATAATTGTGGATAATGAATAATTGATAATATTGAATAATTCATAGTGGTAACTAGTTCATTTATTTAGGTTGCTGAAAAATGTGTAGTAATTACTGAATAATTCATAATGGTTATTAACTCATTCATATTAGGTACTGAATAAATCATAGTATTATCGAATAATTAGGCAATTGGCAATTATTAATATTAATCAATAATTAGTTCTAAATAATTCATAGTGGATACTAAATAATATATAGTAGGTACTTTATAATTCATAGTGGATACTGAATAATTCATAGTTGTTCTAAATAATTCATAGTGGATACTAAATAATATATAGTAGGTACTTTATAATTCATAGTGGATACTGAATAATTCATAGTAGGTATTTTATGATTCATAGTGGATACTGAATAATTCATAGTAGGTACTTTATAATTCATAGTGGATACTGAATAATTAATAGTAGGTACTTTATAATTCATAGTAGATACTGAATAATTCATAGTAGGTACTTTATAATTCATAGTGGATACTGAATAATTAATCGTAGGTACTTTATAATTCATAGTGGATACTGAATAATTCATCGTAGGTACTTTATAATTCATAGTGGATACTAAATAATTCATAGTAGTTTTAAATAATTCATAGTAGGTACTTTATAATTCATAGTGAATACTGAATAATTTATTGTAGTTTTAAATAATTCACAGTGGATACTGAATAATTCATAGTAGTTCTAAATAATTCATAGTGGATACTTTATAATTCATAGTGGATACTGAATAATTCATAGTAGGTACTTTATAATTCATAGTGGAGACTGAATAATTCATAGTGGATACTGAATAATTCATAGTAGGTACTTTATAATTCATAGTGGATATTTTATAATTCATAGTGGAACTCATCGTATACCCTGAAGCAATGAGACTAATGAAGCTCATACCCCACCAATTAACCTAAAAAGGTCAACGCTACACTGTTTATCAGAATGCCAACATTTGTGGAGGACACTGTAACTGTCAAACAATGAAACCACATAATCAGGTCTATTAAAGATCACTGAACACCTCCAGACGGTTTACAGAGAGCTCGTACTGATCTAGGCATGCAGTTAGCACTGTGCTACTTGGTGTACATGAGCTTCCATTACTTGTTAGCCACTTTAGCTTAAAGAAACGTACAAAAAAAGCCTACTTCAGAAAACCAAACATGACTGGGTTGACTGACGACATTTGGGCCAAGAGGGGGAAAGTGCATACTGCACTATTCCTTTAAGATGAGGAGATTATGCAGGCTGGAAGTAGGCCGTCGACTGTAAATACAGCAGTCCTGTTTGATCAATATTGAATAACATGCTGGAACAGCCCCGACCTCTTACTGTGGATTGACATTCCTGAGAGGAGTTGAATGTGGACCTGTATAAGTGGGTTTTTACTGCACCTCAAAAGAGTGTTAGCGGAGGATTGGGGACAGCTGTGTTAAAACTGAAAGGTTCTAATGAATCGATTTCAAATGTTCTACACACACACAGCACTGTACAGAGGTTCTAGACACTGATCCAACTTTTCTAACCCCCGTCTCTCAGCAGTGAGAGAATTTTACTGTAGAAGCTCCAGATCTCATCAGAACAGATAAAGCAGGTGAACATAAATCATAAGTAGGTGTAGAAGATCTTGTAGGTGAGCTAGTCTGAAGAACAGAGCTCGGTTCCTCCAGGGTTCTCCTGGACGCCCCCCAGTCCAGCCAGCACAGCGTGGAGGATGTGTTCAACTCCATCATCATCAGCAGCATCAGCAGCAGCAGCAGCAGCAGCAGCAGCTCACCTGATTTACCATCATTAAGCCCTGATTTACCACCAAACCAGGTGTTGATCTGAGGAGAACTCTAAATAACACTAGACTCCATGAGAGAGGAGAACTTTGGAGATGTTCTAATGATGAACACAGTGATGGAGAACCTCCACTACTTTCTGTAGGAGTGTTATTATTAGTGTTTATTCTAATATGTATTATTTTTAATAAATGCCCATTTGGACAAAAGTATTGGGACACCTGCTCGTTCAATATTATTCCTTTCAAAATCAAGTGTGTATCCTGCTTTTGTTGGAGTACCTGCCTCTACTCGCCAGGGAAGAAGGCTTTCTACTAGATTTTGGAGGAGGAGCATTGCTGTGAGGATTTGATTGCATTTAGCGACAGGAGCGTTAGTGAGGTCAACTCAAGTCTTGGGTGGAGTACCATCCATCGTTCCAGAGAACCACAGTTCTTCCACTGCTCCACAGCTCAGTGCTGCTGGGGGGCTTTATACTCCTCTCTAGCACATGCCTCGCATTAGGGGAGTCCTATTCTGTGCGTGTGTGCATTTGCACATCTGTTGCATTCATTAGAAGGGGTGTCCACAAATATTTGGACACATGGTGTTGATATATATGGCGAATGGTGATGCATATTTAAAACTCATCCTAGATCAGGCTGGTCTTGTCTGGAAATACTGTATATTGCTTTTTACAAAAGTGATTTTATTGCAGTTTTTTATTATTAATATAAAAGGCTTATACGGGGTTTTATAGGTAAGATATGAATTGAATTCTTGGCACCAGGCTGCACTTCTCAAGGTCTTCCCTAAAGTTTCTAGACCTTGAGTCTGCACTTAAATCCATCAGAAATTCAGCGGCTGCTTGTGTGCGGATCTGCCGGTCAGAGAGTGAAGGGAAAAACAGCTGGACGTTCCTGGCAGATGAACAGAATGAAAAGAAAAAAACATTCCTGGATCTGTAGTGTGTAGACTGTAGGGCCTCGGGTGTAGAATGTATAGGGAGGATGTAGAGTCTGGAGTCTAGGTGCAGAGTCTAGGGTGTAAAGTGTAGAGTCTAAATTGCAGATTCTAGAGTTGTAGAATCTAGAGGTTAGGGTGTAGAGTCTATAATCTAGGTTGTAGAATTTAGGCTGTAGAGGTTAGAGTCTAGGTTGCAGATTCTAGAGTCTAGGGTATAGAAGTTGGAGTCTAGGTTATAGATTTTAGAGTTGTACATTCTAGAATTTAGGGTGCAGATGTTATAGTCTAGGTTGTCGATTCTAGAGCTGTATAATTTAGAGGTTAAGGTGTAGAATCTAGAATTTAAGTTCTAAAGTTTAGGGTGTAGAAGTTGAAGTCTAGGTTGTAGATTCTAAAGTTTAGGGGTAGAAGTTACAGTCTACATTTTAGATTCTAAAGTTAAGGGTGTTGAAGTTACAGTCTAGGTTGTAAATTTTAAAGTTTAGGGTGTTGAAGTTACAGTCTAGGTTGTAGATTCAAGAGTTTAGGGTGTAGAAGTCAGTCTACATTGTAGATTCTAAAGTTTGGGGGTAGAAGTTACAGTCTACATTGTAGATTCTAAAGTTAAGGGTGTTGAAGTTACAGTCTAGGTTGTAAATTTTAAAGTTTAGGGTGTAGAAGTTACAGTCTACATTGTAGATTCTAAAGTTTGGGGGTATAAGTTACAGTCTAGGTTGTAGATTTTAGAGTTTAGGGTGTAGAAGCTACAGTCTACATTGTAGATTTTAGAGTGTAGGGTGTAGAAGTTACAGTCTACATTGTAGATTCTAAAGTTTGGGGGTAGAAGTTACAGTCTAGGTTGTAGATTTTAGAGTTTAGGGTGTAGAAGCTACAGTCTACATTGTAGATTTTAGAGTGTAGGGTGTAGAAGTCACAGTCTACATTGTAGATTTTAGAGTTTAGGGTCTAGAAGTTACAGTCTACATTGTAGATTTTAGAGTTTAGGGTCTAGAAGTTACAGTCTACATAGTAGATTCTAGAGGTTTGGGTGTAGAAGTTAAAGTCTACATTGTAGATTTTAAAGTTTAAAAGTTATAGTCTAGGTTGTAGATTTTAATGTTTAGGGTGTAGAAGTTACAGTCTACATTGTAGATTCTAAAGTATAGGGTGTAGAAGTTACAGTCTACATTGTAGATTTTAGAGTGTAGGGTGTAGAAGTTACAGTCTACATAGTAGATTCTAAAGTTTAGGGTGTAGACGTTACAGTCTAGGTTGTAGATTTTAAGGTTTAGGGTGTAGAAGTTACAGTCTTCATTGTAGATTCTAAAGTTCAGGGTGTAGAAGTTACAGTCTAGGTTGTAGATTCTAGAGCTAAGGGGGTGTAGAAGTCAGTCTACATTGTAGATTTTAGAGTTTAGGGTCTAGAGGTTACAGTCTACATTGTAGATTCTAAAGTTCAGGGTGTAGAAGTTACAGTCTAGGTTGTAGATTCTAGAGTTTAGGGTGTAGAAGTTACAGTCTACATTGTAGATTTTAGAGTTTAGGGTGTAGAAGTTACAGTCTAGGTTGTAGATTCTAGAGTTTAGGGTGTAGAAGTCACAGTCTACATTGTAGATTTTAGAGTTTAGGGTGTAGAAGTTACAGTCTACATTGTAGATTCTAAAGTTTAAAAGTTAGAGTCTAGGTTGTAGATTCTAAAGTTTAGAAGTTACAGTCTAGGTTGTAGATTCTAGAGTTTAGGGTGTAGAGGTTAGAGTCTAGGTCGTAGATTCTAGAGTTAGAGTTCCTCCAGGACTAGAGGTCTACAGACTGACCACTGATCTCAAGTACAGACTTCACCACAGGGGTTTAGGGTCTTGACTGTGGCACACAGGGTACAGGCCATTTCCACAAAGGGCTGAAGTGGAGGCAGGTTTTCAGACCTCCAGACCTCCAGGACTGGAGCTGTGCACCCCTGGTCTGGTGTGATGGGAAGCTGAGAGCAGCAAGTTCTGGGCTGGAGGGAGTTCGGAAGGCTTTGATCGGTTCCGTCTTTATTCCAATATTTATTTCCAGCTGATTTCACCATTTCTTCTGCAATCATAACACTGTGGTCGCTACGTGCTGTGATTCTGACACAACAGGTTTGGGTTTTTTTGGAAGTAGATGTTTGTAAATTCACTCAGTGCGGTCACAAACAGAGCCGGTTTATCCAAACGGACCGTCCAGAATGTCCAGATGTATTTCCAGAAGCAAACATAAACATTTAGTACCATCTCCAGAAGCCCAGAGACGGCGACTCTGGGTGGAGAAGCAATCCAGCACTGTTACAATAAAATTCATATCCAGAACGTCTGATTTCTCAGAAGTGCAAAGCAAACCAAAGCTGTAGTGTTTGTGTGTGAGTGTGTAAGAGTGTGTGTGTATGTGTGTGTGTGTGTGTGTGTGTGTGTGTGTGTGTGTGTGAGGCTCAGGCCACTGTGTAAATGGTAACTGTCACAGACTGAAACCACTGGATTTTCCACTTTAAGCAGATTAAGGTGGCAGGAGCTGGTGGAACCTGAAAATGAATGAACTAAAGAGAGAGAGCTCTCTCTCTCTCCCTCCCCCACGCACTCCCACGGTGTCTCTCGCCCCCTGGTAATCTCCCTAGAACCGTGAGCTCTGTGGGGACGAACACACTGGCCTGCAGTGTGGCGCCTTTCACACAGCCCTAATGCTGTAGTTAACCCTGTTAGAACTGAATCCTAACATGACTTTAACTGGTTGCTATGCCGCTGCTAAGTGGCTGCTATGGTATCCCAGGTGGTTGCCATGATGTTGCTTAGTGGCTGCTATGGTGTTGCTAGGCATCTGCTGTGGTATCCCAGGTGTCTGCCATGATGTTGCTTAGTAGCTGCTAAGGTGTTCCTAGGCATTTGCTATGGTATCTCAGGTGGTTGCTATCGTGTTGCTTAGTGGCTGCTATGGTGTTGCTAGGCTTTTGTTATGGTATCCCAGGTGGTTGCTATTGTGTTGCTAAGTGCTTGGTAGATGAGTGTTATAGTATTGCAAGGTGATAACTATGTTTTTTCAGGTGGTTGCCATGATGTTGCTTAGTGGCTGCCATGGTGTTGCTAGACATTTACTATGGTATCCCAGGTGTTTGCCATGATGTTGCTCAGTTGCTGCCATGGCGTTGCTAGGCATTTGCTATGGTATCCCACATGATTGCTATTGTGTTGCTAAGTGCTGGTTAGATGAGTGTTATAGTATTGCAAGGTGATAACTATGATTTTTCAGGTGGTTGCCATGATGTTGCTTAGTGGCTGCCATGGTGTTGCTAGGCATTTACTATGGTATCCCAGGTGTTTGCCATGATGTTGCTTAGTGGCTGCCATGGTGTTGCTAGGCATTTGCTATGGTATCCCACATGGTTGCCATGATGTTGTTCAGTGTCTGCCATCATACTGCTAGGCATTTGCTATGGTATCCCAGGTGGTTGCTATTGTGTTGCTTAGTGGCTGCATGGTGTTGCAAGGCATTTGCTATGGTATCCTAGGTGGTTGCACAGGGTTCTAAAGTGGCTGTTGTGGATGTTTGAAGAGGCAATTTAAAAAAATAATAATAAAACAATGCCTGTATTAATAAAAGCAACTTAGGTTTGTTGAACTTACTATGTTCATGAGTGTGAGGACGTAGTTCTGCACATGCTCTTTGCCATGGAAACGCACCACTGAGTCATCCACAGCCAGCAGGACCTCAATATTGTAGTTATCTTTTTTCGCATGTCGCCGTTTACGATCCGAATCCAACAGCTTCCGCTCCACCGTGTCCAGAGAATTCGGCAGCTCAGCAATCCCAAAATCTGATACTGAAACACAAATGCAGAAAGGTCTTTTTAAATGCACACATCAACTGCAGATCATGTCGCTATCAAAGATTTGGTATCTCAGTATCAATACCAGCGATTTGATGTTTGTACTTTGGTATCGATACCAAATTTTTACAGCCTCAAGTCAAGTCAAGACAGTAAATTCATGTCAGATCCCACTTCAATACAGGTAATACCCAAGCCAAGTCCTGAATCCCCTCCAAAGTCACTCTAAAGTTAAGCCCCATGTCAAGACAGAAAAATGCCAAGATAAGACAGGCAAGTCCAATAAAGTCTTGTGTCAGGTCCAAGGTCAAATCTAGGCAGGCAAGTCCCAGGTCAAGACTGGAAAGTCTGAAACATAAAAGGCAAGTCTCAAGTCAGGTCCTAAATCAAGTCCTAATCCCAAGTCAATTCAAGGCAGGCAGGTCCCGGTTCAAGACAGGACAATTTGAAACAAGAGAGGCAAGTCCAAGGTCAAGTTAGGAATAACAAAAAAAAGTGAAATCTAAACAAACAAGTTTCAAGTCAGGACAGGCAAGTCTCAAGTCAAGTCTAAAAACAAGATTCTGGTCAAGTTAATGGTCAAGACAGGTGAGTCAGAAACAAGAAAGGAATGTCTCAAGTCAAGTCTGAAGTCAAGTAATGATAGGTCATTCTAAGACAGGCAACATTCATGTTGAATCAAAAAAGGCAAGTCAAGACAGACAGGTTTGAAACAAGACAGGCAAGTCTTAAGTCATGTCCCATGTAGGAGAGACAAGTCTGAAGTCATGCCCCATTAAAGACAGGCAAGTCTCAGGTCAAGCTGCAGGTGAGAGGCAAGTCTCAGGTCAAGTTGCAGGTGAGAGAGGCAAGTCTCAGGTCAAGTCGCAGGTAAGACAGGCAAGTCTCAGGTCAAGTCGCAGGTAAAACAGGCAAGTCTCAGGTCAAGTCGCAGGTAAAACAGGCAAGTCTCAGATCAAGTCGCAGATGAGAGGCAAGTCTCAGGTCAAGTCGCAGGTGAGAGGCAAGTCTCAGGTCAAGTCGCAGGTGAGAGGCAAGTCTCAGGTCAAGTCGCAGGTAAGACAGGCAAGTCTCAGGTCAAGTCGCAGGTAAAACAGGCAAGTCTCAGATCAAGTCGCAGATGAGAGGCAAGTCTCAGGTCAAGTCGCAGGTGAGAGGCAAGTCTCAGATCAAGTCGCAGATGAGAGGCAAGTCTCAGGTCAAGTTGCAGGTGAGAGGCAAGTCTCAGGTCAAGTCGCAGGTGAGAGGCAAGTCTCAGGTCAAGTCGCAGGTAAGACAGGCAAGTCTCAGGTCAAGTCGCAGGTAAGACAGGCAAGTCTCAGGTCAAGTCGGAGGTAAAACAGGCAAGTCTCAGGTCAAGTCGCAGGTGAGAGAGGCAAGTCTCAGGTCAAGCTGCAGGTGAGAGGCAAGTCTCAGGTCAAGTTGCAGGTGAGAGGCAAGTCTCAGGTCAAGTTGCAGGTGAGAGAGGCAAGTCTCAGGTTAAGTTGCAGGTGAGAGGCAAGTCTCAGGTCAAGTTGCAGGTGAGAGAGGCAAGTCTCAGGTTAAGTTGCAGGTGAGAGGCAAGTCTCAGGTCAAGTTGCAGGTGAGAGAGACAAGTCTCAGGTTAAGTTGCAGGTGAGAGGCAAGTCTCAGGTCAAGTTGCAGGTGAGAGAGACAAGTCTCAGGTTAAGTTGCAGGTGAGAGGCAAGTCTCAGGTCAAAGTCGCAGGTGAGAGGCAAGTCTCAGGTCAAGTTGCAGGTGAGAGAGGCAAGTCTCAGGTTAAGTTGCAGGTGAGAGGCAAGTCTCAGGTCAAGTTGCAGGTGAGAGAGACAAGTCTCAGGTTAAGTTGCAGGTGAGAGGCAAGTCTCAGGTCAAAGTCGCAGGTGAGAGGCAAGTCTCAGGTCAAGTTGCAGGTGAGAGAGGCAAGTCTCAGGTTAAGTTGCAGGTGAAAGGCAAGTCTCAGGTTAAGTTGCAGGTGAGAGGCAAGTCTCAGGTCAAGTCGCAGATGAGAGGCAAGTCTCAGGTCAAGTTGCAGGTGAGAGAGGCAAGTCTCAGGTCAAGTTGCAGGTGAGAGAGGCAAGTCTCAGGTTAAGTTGCAGGTGAGAGAGACAAGTCTCAGGTTAAGTTGCAGGTGAGAGGCAAGTCTCAGGTCAAGTTGCAGGTGAGAGGCAAGTCTCAGGTCAAGTTTCAGGTGAGAGGCAAGTCTCAGGTCAAGTTGCAGGTGAGAGGCAAGTCTCAGGTTAAGTTGCAGGTGAGAGGCAAGTCTCAGGTCAAGTCCCATTAAAGACAGGCAAGTCCTGGGTCAAAACAGTCCTTATACATATAGGACAGTAACATTCTAGGGCCTTCAAATAAATCTAACATAAGTCCAGCATAATTCCATTTGTTCAGATGAAATGTAGTTTACATTATTTGAAGCTGCTTCAAGGAATGCAACATATTTATAGTGGAATTTTCCTCAGGGACTAACACGGAAAGTTCAAAACAATCAACAACCATGAATTTCTCCACGCTTTCCAGCAGCAGATGATTCCGCTCAGGCTTACAGATGCCGACTTTAATTCAGAGTGATAAATCTACACACTCTAATCTCCAAACAGTGAACATGCCAGCTGCCCTGTAGACACAAATTAACCCAAAAAGCCTGCTCGACTTCAGACTGAATGAACGCAGAGGTGTGTGGGTGTGCAGTGGGTGAATATATTTGGACGCTTCAAGTAAACCTTTCCGCTGACTTGTCTGTGTTCTACTCAGTACAGACATAAACAAACACCCACCCAGTCAGGTCCATAAATACCTGGACAGGGACACGATTTTTGTAAGCTTGGCTGTGTACCACACCTCCTCAATCAATTTGAAATGAAGCCTTCAAGATGTGACCAAACAGTTACACAGTGCCTTCATTTCCCCAGACCTAAAAGTAATCTGACAATTGACTGATAAGCAAGTTCGGGTGTCCAGGTGTGGCCTGTTGACTCATCACATCATTCTGAGTGTTGAATTTGTATTTGGCCTCTGTTCAGGAGAACTCTCAATACGTGGTCCAGAGAGGTGTTGATGTAAGGGAAGGAGGCCATCAGTAGACTGGGGCGAAAAAACCCAAACCCATCAGAGAGAGCAGAAATCAGACAAATCAACAATCTGGTTTATTCAGGTTCAAAAAAGAAGGAATGGTCAGTGGTCAGCAACCTGGTCAGCAATGGTCACTGGTCAGCTCAGCAACCTGGAAAAATAAAAATGTTGATGGATAGGGATCAGAGTGGCCCAGCTTTCTAATGTGCTACCACCATGGCCTGGGGTCACAAGTTCAAATCCCAAGCCTTCCCGCTTTTCCATCAGTCTGAAAGCTAACAGACACCTGTGTTGGCCAACATCACTTTAAGAGTGATGCAGGGAGAGAGCGCCATCTACCCACCCAGAGAGATGTCTCTCTCTCTCTCTTTTCATCACTCTTAAAGCGATGTAGGCCAACACAGGCATCTGCTCGCTGGTGTGGAGCTTTGGACCCAGTGCTTTCCTCAGAGCGTGTTGGCTACCTGACAGTTAGAAAAGAGGTGACGTCTGGCATGTATCAGAGGAGGCATGTGTTAAGTCCTTACCCTCCCAGTGCTGGGAGCATTGCTAGTGCTAGGCAGAGCTGTGGTGGGGTAACTGATAGAACCAAAGGAGGTAGGAGGAGGTAGGCGTGTCATTGTCAAAGTGTCCAATCAAAAGCCCATCACTCCAAGAAAACATCTGCCACTGTGTTGCTCAGCAGTTGCCAGGAAGTTGCTTTGTTATCCGAGAGGGTTGCTAGGGTGCTGACAAGAGGTTGTTGTGGTACCCCACGTGGTTGGTTAGGCTTTTCTAGTGCTTTTGCATCGGTGATATGAAAAAAATTGTATGTCCAATCCAAATCAAAGCTGTCTGTAAGCAAGCCTGAATTGCATAGTTGGGACAGTGTCGATATCTTGAGAACTGCAGGACAAATAAGCTAGAATAAAAATGTTAATAATGTAAATATTAAAATATCTATTTTTTAAGACTATAAAGCAGATAACAGGTCAGTTGTGCATTACTTTGCAGCTCTAGCAGCTCCAGCAGTTCCAGAAGCTCAACCATAGAAGAGTAGAGGAACAGGCCTTCACCAAAAATGCTTAAAAAAATGCAAAACACTATAAAGTGGCAAACAGGGACAGGAGAAAAAATGAGGTGGTGGATTTTGCGAAGGACCGGAAACTATAACATTCCTCCGTGATTACGAGGAATCTGCGTCCCCGAACGGTAAACCATCCGGTGGCTCCCAGCCCAGAGAGAGAAAGAAAGTAGTGTATGGTAGAGTGCGCCGACCGCCCACTAAAATACCAGATCCTACAGCCTGAAGTGGTGCTCCATTCCACAGATTCCATAAAAAAGGAGGAAGAAAAGTCGATGAATAATATTGAGGCCCACTGAGAGCCAGCATGCAGCTCTGCACGTGTATTGAGCATACTGCACACTGCACACACTGCGGACGTCACATTTAGAAGCAACACAACCTTCCAAACAAGGCCAAGGGTACGGCACGTTGTCAGCCCAAACCTCAGATACTGAACATGTCTTGGCTTATCAATAAGAAATATCATTTAAATTCACCTCTTACAATTCTAAAATTCAGTCTACCAGGGACTCTGGAAGGTGTTGAGGTGTGGGTGTTAAAATTGTATGCAGCATATGTACGGAATGACATCACAAAAAATTACATGCTTTTAATTTTTATAATTTTTAATAATTTACATAGAATAAAACTTGTAGCATACAGTAATGTGACTAGAGATAATAAAGTACATATATAACAATAATATAATAATAATAATAATATAATAATCACCATAATTTTAAATGTTATATTAAATTATAAATTAAATATTCTAGATTAAATACATAAAAATACAACACAAAATATATATTAGATAAAAAAGAATCATATTTTTGCTTGGTACCAGTGTAAAGTTATGATAAAAATAATAATAATTATTATTATTATTACTACTAACAGTAGTAAAGGTGAGGCATTTAACCCCAAGACCACTGTACCAACTGTTAAGCATGGTGGTGGTAGTATATAATGCTCTGTCCCTTTTGGAGACAAATAATAATAATAATAATAATCATCATCATCATCATTTTTGTTTTTATAATTATTATTTGTTTTTTGATAATAACATATTTGCCACATCTAACTGCTGCAGATGAGCCAAGCAGTGACCAATCCGGATGAAGCGATTCCTCTCACTGTGATGACAACACAGCAATAACTTGAAGAGCTGCAGTTAAACAGTCTTTAAACCTGGGGTCGCTGTTGCCCCCTTAGTCCCACCGCACTCCTGAGAACCGTCTCAAACCTGCAGTGTGTGAACGGCCCCAGAGGACACTGCATATGCGCATCACTATGGACAATTATACCCCCCGCTGACACCCCCTGCATCAGAACCATGTGTGAGGGCCATGTGGTTCCGTCATTGACGTTCTTACATAAGCTCACTCAGGGCTGCTGCAGCGAGTGGGTGTGATTATCGAGCGTCTCAGAGGGACAACACTCAACATCACATCATCAACATCTACCAGAGCTACGCTCAGGGTAACACCAGAGGCTTCCAGCGGCTCAGCCGATCAGATTACACACAGATACAGAGGTGGGATGGTTCGTAGGTGCACCAGTGTATAATTATTATTATTATTATTATTATTTTTATTATTATTACTACTACTAGTAGTAAAGGTGGGGCATTTAACCCCAAAAACACTGTACCACCTGTTAAGCATGGTGGTGGTAGTATATGTTAAGCATGGTGGTGATAGTATATGTTAAGCATGGTGGTGGTAGTAAATGTTAAGCATGGTGGTGATGGTATATGTTAAGCATGGTGGTGGTAGTATATGTTAAGCATGGTGGTGGTAGTAAATGTTAAGCATGGTGGTGATGGTATATGTTGAGCATGGTGGTGGTAGTATATGTTAAGCATGGTGGTGGTAGTATATGTTAAGCATGGTGGTGATAGTATATGTTAAGCATGGTGGTGGTAGTATATGTTTTTGGATTATAACACATCTAACTGCCACATCTAACTGCTGCTGCGACTCAATGCAAATGAGCCAAGCAGTGACCAATCAGGATGAAGCGATTCCTCTCGCTGTGATGACAACACAGTAATAACTTGAAGAGCTGCCGTTAAACAGTCTTTCAACTATTTCGGGTTCAAACAGCCACTTGGTGTTGGTGATCAATACACATGAGCTCATTAACATATCTTAATTATGATTGGCTGAGGTCACACGTCCACAGCACGTCCACACCAGGGAGCGGCAAGCTGATCACCATCACAGTGGCCTACCAAACAAGACTTAATTAGCATAGCATAGTGCCACAGAGCCATGAACACACATCACCCCAAGGCCACCTTTATAGAGGCATATAAAGCCCCCCCCAGCATTGAGCTGTGGAGCAGTGGAGCCATTGGGATCATCACTGATGCTCTCAAGTGGCTGCATGCAATCAAATCCTCCCCACAGCAATGTGTAGTGTAGTGTAAAGTCTTCCCAGGAGTAAAGCTTGCTACTGCAGGGAAGTAGGGTGGGGAGCGTGGGGGCGAACTGCTGGCTAATAATTCTTGATTTCAGAAGAAGCCGTGGAGAGACAGGTGTCCACATACTTTTGGACAGGCAGCGTGTACATCTGACACCTTTCTGCTCTGGCTGAGTGGTGTAAAAAAAAAAAGAAGAAACACACCCTTGGGCCGGTGTTTAAGGTTGGCACGGCTGCACCGCGTCTCTCCCCCATCCGGCCCGTCTGTGAGCTTTCATTCATGGCCTTGATTTACTGCCGCATTAAAATAAGCCACGGGTCTGGATTTCCCTGCAGGTGCCAGACGAGAAAAGAGCTACAGGTTCTCCAACACTATTACTCACTCTGGAGCTGTCAGAGGAGCAGGTGCTTTCTGAAGCACTTACTTCTCCCAGTCTCACACTATCCAAATGTTTGTGGACACCCCTTTCTAATGAACGCATACTACTATCAGCTACTTTAGGCTCCATGCTGCCTAATGCCAGGCATGGGCTAGATAGAGGGGTATATATAAAGCCCCCCAGCAGCACTGAGCTGTGGAGCAGTGGAAGAACTGTGTTCTCTGGAATGATGGATGATGGTGGAGCTCCATCCAGTACTTTTAGATAGGGTGAGTTGGGGAGTTGGGGATGATGAGGTGGTGAGGTGTAGATCAATCATCCAACATCCTGCCCTCACTCTTGCACGGAATGCAACAAATCTGCAATCAAATCCTCACAGCAATGCTCATCCCAAAATCTAGTAGAAAGCCCTCTTCTCTGGACAGTAGAGAGAGTTACTCCAACATCAAAAGCAGGAGAAACTCTTTAAAGACCCTTGATTTCAGAAGAAACAATGAATGAGCAGCTGTCCCAATACTTTTGTCCATGTCGTTTGGCTAAGCACCTTCTTGCGTGTATCTCCCGTAGTCTTGGACGGACTGATTCTGAACCATTGGCCTGCATGTAAACATACCGTCAAGGTTTGCAGAATATCAGGGCCCAATCTGAGGAACATCTGAGAAGAACTCTACGGAGCAAATCGCTCAGAAGGGTGAGTTCAGTAAACATAGGGGCCAAAAAGGGGAATCCCACCAAATTCTCTGCAGAATTAAATGGTTACGAATGTCAACAAATTCATTCAGAGTTGGCTTGGAGTTCTACAGTGGAGGTTCTAGATAACCTTCCCCAGTCAGAGCTGGAGTTCTACAGTGGAGGTGAAGGGAAGCAGACGTCTGAAGCTCTAATAAAAGCTCCTCACAGAAAGTTCTTCACCTAATGGTGATGAAGACGCTGCCTGATGCCTGAGACACTGTTCTACTAGAGTTCTGAGAAGAGTTCGGCTCTAGAACCTGCTTTTAGAACCAGATCATTAAAATGGTGGAGGGATACATGCTGCAGGGTGTGGTGCAGCTACAGAAAGTAGTCCCTAAAGAAAACTGGATTAGTGGAGATTCTCCACTATTTTACCTTCATCATCTTCATCTTCATCATCACCACTCAGAAGACTGTCACAGACATTTATGAGTGAGCAGAACCTCCTAAAGTTACATGATGTAAAGGATTTTGACCTTTTGAAGGATTATGTGGAGGTTCTTAAAACCTTTAGAAGGTTCTTCAGTTCTCTAATGAACCAAATGTGGTACTTCTAAGGCAGTGCACAAAGAAGCCCAATTAATCAGTGTCTCCAACCCCCTGACTCTGGCCTACAAAGCCAAGCCTGGACCAGCCAGCCCCTCCGTACTTGATGCCGATGGTCAAAAGCCGATCTGCACCAAGAGCCCTTCCAGCTTCAAGTACGGCTCGGCTCGACCCGCCATCCTTTAAGATCCACGGAAGACGAGCGTCCAGACTTTTTTCTGTCACAAGGTCACAAAGGCCCGCGCTCACTCCTTAAAAGTCCAAACCAAGGTTCGAATCCAAGGCCCGTTTTGTTGTTACAGTGTGAAGATCTGGTTAGTTTAGAGAGAGATCATGAACTACATGATCTACCTACGTCCCGTAATCATCTCCCAATACTTGACACTGACTGGGTTGTAGAGGGCTGTGAGGGTCTGATGTCGGCGTTGGTCAGTTGGGTGGGTCAACTGAATGACCTGGACCACTACAATAAGCTACAACCAATCAGAACAGAGCACATTTTTTGATCACTTAAAATTAATCAATTTTTGTAACTCCGCCTTAAAGGAGCAGTTTAAGGTGGAGTAACATTTAAGGTGCATAATTGATCACTGAGCCCAGATTCAGTCAATCAGCTATGATGTGTTTGGTATCTGCTTTGGTATGTGTATTTGTAGTTTAGAAGGGGAGATGCTAGGCTAATATTGCTAACACAACACTTAGATGGCCACCAATCCCTCTTCTCCATATATATATATATAAACTAAAATATTTATTTATCTTTATTGCTTCAAATGTATAAAAACATTTAGTTAAACAGCATTGATTGAACTTGTTTACATGTTTTAAGGTAAAACTGGAACTGAAACCAAAACCAGCGTTCAGCTCTGCTGAGAAGTTTCCAGACTCAAGTGTAGACTACAGTAAAAGTCACACTGAGTTCTAAACCACATCCATTTACCAGACTAATGAAGATCTGGAGGAGCTCTGACAGCCGGGTTGAAAGCCGAAAGGTTTTGGTTGTGTTTTAACAAAAAACGAGAATGGTGACCATCTAAGTCCACTGTTTGCTAGCAACGTTAGCCTAGCATCTCCTGTTGTAAACCAAAGAAGCACACATCAGATACCAAACATGTCTCGATCGATCGACTGAATCTGAGGTCACTGATCAATCTCTGAATATGTTAGCCACGGCTAAAATGAAGGTGCCAATAAGGCCTCTAACACTTTTGGTTCATGGCGATTCTCCACTGACCTGTACTAGCGAGAGTAGCGCTGTTAGCATCGCTACTCTAGATACAGCACGTCAGGAACTGCACCATCATTAGACTCTGTAGAAGCGAGTCATATTAGTGTAGAATCCTGTAGTATTACTCCACCGCCTCAGTCCACATGCCTTTAGACCTTCAGATCAAGCTTTTAGAGCTCTCAGCTTGTCCAGAAATGCATGTGTAAAGCATGTCCTTTAGAGGCTCATAGCATGAATTACACTTCTGGATGTAGGGGGAGCCCAAGAGCAAGAAAATCGGGTGCGGGTTTGTTCAAACAAAAAGTCACAATTCTTTTAAACGTATGTATGCAAATGTGCTCTGTTCTGATTGGCTGTCCTGGATTTTAGCTCATTCTAGAAGCACTAGAAGAAAATGCAGTCTAACCAAGTGCGTTTCGAACCAGTTCCCACCCAGACGATTACATTAACACACACACAGGGATAACACACTATCACACTATCAGCATGTTGGAGAAGTAATGGGGCTGTTTAATGGAGGTGCTTGGAGATGTTTGCCAGGCATGGCCCTGGGAAGGGATGTTAATTAGAGAAGGTAAAACTAGCAGTGTGAGTAAAGGCTGGAAGAGTGGACCACGTTATCCAGAACACAGAGTGGAGGTGAGGCTGTTTACAGGCCTTCATACACAGCACTGTGTAAAAGATCTGACCCTCTAATGATAAAACAAACACAAGTAAATGAATAAACAGGCTATTGTGACTGTGTGTGTGTGTGTGTGTGTGTGTGTATGTGTGTTAGCTGAAACATATCCAGTTGCTTTCCTGAATGAAGGCCAGTATTCCCAGTCAGGGGGCTGCCAGGTATTTTGGGCCTCATGAAAAGATATTACTCTGGGCCCCACAACTCTACCAGTTCTGCCAAAATACTGAATTAGTACATTTTTAGGGCCCCTGTCAAGCACAGGCCCTTAGAACTGTCCTGACTCCTTCTCTCTGTACAGAGACCCTGTTCCCAGTTCCCATCGATTTCTGCAGGATTTGATCTATCTAGCATTGCAGGGTTTCATCTGTGTCATTCTCCTATTGGTGGATTTTTACCAATGGCATTCTCCTATTGGTGGATTCTTTGTTCTACTTTTACTGTGTTGTTCTCGTATTGGTGGATTTTCACCTGTCATTTTCATATTGGTGGATTTTTATCAATGGCATTCTCCTATTGGTGGATTTGTACCTGTGTATTTTTCTTATTGGTGGATTTTCACCTGTGTCATTCTCCTATTGGTGGATTTTCACCTGTGTCATTCTCCTATTGGTGGATTTTTACCAATGGTATTCTCCTATTGGTGGATTTGTATCAATGCATTCTCTTATTGGTGGATTTGTATCAATGGCATTCTCCTATTGGTGGATTTTCACTTGTGTCATTATCATACTGGTAGATTTTTTAGCTTTGTTCTACTTGCAAGGGATTTATTTTAGCCGTGACCATTGAATACCATCACACTGTGGTATTCTACTATTGGTGGATTTTCACGTGTCATTCTCTTATTGGTGGATTTTTATAAATGTCATTCTGCCACTAGTTAAATTGCATCCATGCCATTCTCATACTGGTGGAATTTAAGCTTTGTTCTACATGCATAGGATTTTCAGTTGTGCCACTAACTGAGGTTCTAGACAGTCGTATTGTTTGGAAATCTTCACAGAGGGCTTCACAGGAAGTGGTCACTGTGCTGACACCTGATATTGCTTTAACATGACAGAAGCCGACAAGGCTTTAAGGCTTTGTCTCACCCAGAAGCCCTCTGTAGTGCTTTTGTGCTCTGCCCTGTCCGCAGTAATACCTCTGCTCACTCACCTTCATTCTGGAGGTCCTCCTCTTTCCTCCCAGGTTCTCTTTTGATGGCAGACCTGCGGTACACTACATGAACCCGACCTTTGACCTCTGCCTCCTGCTGGCCTTTCTCTAGCGGCTCGATGAAGAATTCGCCGTTATCCGTGCGAATCAGTCCAGCCTAGAAGACCACAAGACAGCATCAGTCACACACACACTCCACAAACATCTGCAGCCTGCGGAATAAGTGAACTTTTAATGAAGTGTTATTCTCCCAGGAACCAATCACCTGTCTGCAAACGAAGTGGAAGTCCGATTAGCCCCTGGCAGCTTCTGTTCCACTGTAAGAACCACGTTTATACACACTGAGGCTAATACATTATTCACTAGCTAACAGTTACTGTCCTTCAGCTTCAGCCCAAATCACAATTATGAGCCAAACTGCATACGAGCTCTGGGTAATATCAGAAATAACTCTGCAAGTGTGTCTGGCTTTAGTCGGCTCCGCCTCCTCAGTGTATATCACAATCCCTACATTTAGAGTGTTATTAATATTCACCCTAATGAGAGACTGTAGCTCCGCCTCCTCAGTGTATATCACAATACCTACATTTAGAGCGTTATTAATATTCACTCTAATGAGAGACTGTAGCTCCGCCTCCTCAGTGTATATCACAATACCTACATTTAGAGTGTTATTAATATTTACCCTAATGAGAGACTGTAGCTCCGCCTCCTCAGTGTATATCACAATACCTACATTTAGAGTGTTATTAATATTCACCCTAATGAGAGACTGTAGCTCCGCCTCCTCAGTGTATATCACAATACCTACATTTAGAGTGTTATTAATTATTATTCACCCTAATGAGAGACTGTAGCTCCGCCTCCTCAGTGTATATCACAATACCTACATTTAGAGCGTTATTAATATTCACCCTAATGAGAGACTGTAGCTCCGCCTCCTCAGTGTATATCACAATACCTACATTTAGAGCGTCATTAATATTCACCCTAATGAGAGACTGTAGCTCCGCCTCCTCAGTGTATATCACAATACCTACATTTAGAGTGTTATTAATATTAACCCTAATGAGAGACTGTAGCTCCTCCTCCTCAGTGTATATCACAATACCTACATTTAGAGTGTTATTAATATTCACCCTAATGAGAGACTGTAGCTCCGCCTCCTCAGTGTATATCACAATACCTACATTTAGAGTGTTATTAATATTAACCCTAATGAGAGACTGTAGCTCCTCCTCCTCAGTGTATATCACAATACCTACATTTAGAGTGTTATTAATATTCACCCTAATGAGAGACTGTAGCTCCGCCTCCTCAGTGTATATCACAATACCTACATTTAGAGTGTTATTAATATTAACCCTAATGAGAGACTGTAGCTCCTCCTCCTCAGTGTATATCACAATACCTACATTTAGAGTGTTATTAATATTCACCCTAATGAGAGACTGTAGCTCCTCCTCCTCAGTGTATATCACAATACCTACATTTAGAGCGTTATTAATATTCACCCTAATGAGAGACTGTAGCTCCTCCTCCTCAGTGTATATCACAATACCTACATTTAGAGCGTTATTAATATTCACCCTAATGAGAGGCTGTAGCTCCTCCTCCTCAGTGTATATCATAATACCCACATTTAGAGCGTTATTAATATTCACCCTAATGAGAGGCTGTAGCTCCGCCTCCTCAGTGTATATCATAATACCCACATTTAGAGCGTTATTAATATTCACCCTAATGAGAGGCTGTAGCTCCGCCTCCTCAGTGTATATCACAATACCTACATTTAGAGTGTTATTAATATTCACTCTAATGAGAGACTGTAGCTCCGCCTCCTCAGTGTATATCACAATACCTACATTTAGAGCGTTATTAATTATTATTCACCCTAATGAGAGACTGTAGCTCCGCCTCCTCAGTGTATATCACAATACCTACATTTAGAGCGTTATTAATTATTATTCACCCTAATGAGAGACTGTAGCTCCTCCTCCTCAGTGTATATCACAATACCTACATTTAGAGCGTTATTAATTATTATTCACCCTAATGAGAGACTGTAGCTCCTCCTCCTCAGTGTATATCACAATACCTACATTTAGAGCGTTATTAATATTCACCCTAATGAGAGACTGTAGCTCCGCCTCCTCAGTGTATATCATAATACCCACATTTAGAGTGTTATTAATATTCACTCTAATGAGAGACTGTAGCTCCGCCTCCTCAGTGTATATCACAGTACCCACATTTAGAGCGTTATTAATATTCACCCTAATGAGAGACTGTAGCTCCGCCTCCTCAGTGTATATTACAATACATACATTTAGAATGGTCTGATTAGGGCATGTCTGATATATGGTTGGCCAATACTGAGGTTCTAAAAATGATGGCAGTCATTACAGCTCATTTATTTGAATAAATGTAAAGTTTTGGGAAGCTCCGCCCACCCCCAGAGCTACAATATTCATTAATAAAAGACTGTAGGTCTTAATTAGTCCTGCTGTTTATTTTAGGAGAGTTATATCAGTTAGTAACGTGTCGTCTAACTAAAACTACTGTAATTTCTTTTATTTTTGACCGTATCGAATTCTAGAATAAAAGGCAGGCCTCCTTCGCTTTACCATGGCAGCGTAAACATGTTGCTTATATATCCTCCAACCTCAGGTGTGGTAGAACCACTCCCTTCCCTTTTGTTCAAAATACCATCAAGCTGTCATTTACGCCCAGTACAAAATGCCAGGAAACGCATCCGCAGGCTTTTGGCAGGAATGTAACACATGTATTTTCGGCCATGCCGACTTAAAATGGACCAGATTTAGCTTCCAGCTGCCCCGAGGAACCAGCTGAAGAGCAGGAACCACTGCTAAACAAAGATCTCCATGTGAAGTAAATCCTTCAGAATCACAGCGATTCAACCATTCAACTGACCAAGCTGAGCATTTGGGTGGAGTTTTGTGGATATGACCGGGTAGACGTTCTAGCAGCTGACTGTACAGTAGGTTCAGCTCCTAGACTGCAGTGAATGACCTCCGTTACCTGGGTTCATGGCAGCTCTATGACCAGTGGTAAACTATGGATAGCCCACCTGGGAACCAGAAAGTGTTGTCAATGGGTGCCATGTTGGCCTCATAGAGTCAGTGATGGGACCAGGAGGGATTTAACATGGGCCCCATCAGGGTTGTACACTGTACGCTGACCCATGTGAGATTAGGGTGGGTTGTAGCCCAAATGTGTCCCAAATGTGTCCCACCTAGCCCACATTCCACCCATGTGTCTTTGCAGTAGAGACTAGTCTTGTCTACTCATTTGGTAGACCTACCCCCTTCTCCCAGACCAAGCCTTAGTATCTCAGACCGCCTTCACTGAGCTTCCAGCGGATTTCCCACTGGATTCCCAGTTTGTCTGAACAGTAAGGATGCCATGCAGGTCCTGCTGCAGAAGACCGGCCTCTTCCAGCCAAGGCTGTCTGTCAATCACCTCATTCCTAAATGTAGCCCTGCCTTCTAAAAGGGCGGGGTTACAAAACTAATAGGGTTATTTCTGGGGGGGAATGGGCTAATTTTAGCACAGAAAGAACTAACTGCTGGAATTTGGAGACGAAGGAGGAAAATGGGCGGGCTTTGCCACTGAGACATATGAGAATGGGCGGAGCAACACACCAGAGGAGGTGCCAAACCTGTGTTTGTTTAACTTTTGAGAGACGTTGCGCTGTCCATGCTTTCTACAGTCACTGGATGAACATGATTGATCTCTGATTCAGTCGATCAGCCAAGACATGTTTGGTATTGGACACGTGCCAGGCATGGGCTAGAGGGGTATAAAGCCCCCCAGCATTGAGGAGCTGTGGAGCAGTGGAAGAGCTGTGTTCTCTGGAATGATAGATGGTGGAGCTCCATCCAGTACTTGGGATGAGTTGAGGAGTTGGGGAAGATGAGGTGGGGCGGTGATCATCATCCAACATTCTGACCTCACTAACGCTGCTCTTGTCACTGGACGCAATCAAATCCTCACAGTAATGGTCTTCTAAAGTCTAGTAGAAAGTCTTCTTCTCTGGACAGTAGAGACAGTTACTCCAACAGAAGCAGGGTGAACTCCGTGACTGAGCAGGTGTCCAAATACTTTGCAGGACAGTGACGATATTGTTGTGTGATTTATTATAACGCTAAAATCTCCACACTGTCCAGCAGTTGAATGGCCTGCTATGTTCTGGAAGTGAACCGACTGACACAGTGTTATTAATAAAGCCACGCTCTGTGTTTATAGAACAACAGAGTAGTAAGCCTGCCGCTTAATCTGCTTTGGAGTGAAGAAAGGATTGGAAGCATGCCCCTGCAACTTCATGTGAACTGGAGGAAGGGCCTGGGGTACGCTGCTAGGCAAACATTTAGGAACAGCTTGCTTTTTTATAATAATTTGAATGGAATTAAGCATAGTTTCTTTATCAGATGACATTAATTTACCATATTTAACAGAAGGCTTTCATATCATAGCTGTAAAAAACTGCAGGGTCAGCTGATTAAAGCCCTACATAGAATAAACTGTATAATAAATTTAATATCAAATTCAAAGCACTATTGTTCCTCTCTGAATTATTCATCTATTATTCAGAACAATACTCCAGCAGATTGGGATCAGGATTAGAGCACATCCAGGCTTATTATAATGGGTGTGGTCTCGGCTACTTTAAGATCTAAATCTTGATCCTTTGTTTTTACTGCTGTGTAGAGTTCCAAAAACTAACACAGTCACAGTATCATCACTAAACCTTTACGCCGTTAATATCACTAAACCTTTACACACAGCCACATTATCATTAAAACTTTACCTACAGCCTTTAATATCACTAAACCTTTACACACAGCTGCTTTATCCTCATTAAACCTTTACACACAGCGGCATTAGACCTTTAAGCACAGCCACATTATCATTAAACCTTCACACACAGCCACATTGTCATTAAACCTATATACGCAGCCACATTATCATCACTACACCTTTACACACTGCGACATTATCATTAGACCTTTACACACAGTGACATCATGATCACTACACCTTTACACACAGCCGCTTTAATATCATTAAACTTTTACACACAGTGACATTATCATTAAACATTTACACACATCAACATTATCATTAGACCTTTACACTCAGCCACATTATCATTAAAATTTTACCTACAGCCTTTAATATCACTAAACCTTTACACACAGCTGCTTTATCCTCATTAAACCTTTACACACAGCCACATTATCATTAAACCTTTACACACAGCCACATTATCATTAGACCTTTACATCATTAGACCAGCCACATTATCATTAAGCCTTTACACACAGCCACATTATCATCACTACACTTTTACACACAGCTACATTATCATTAAACCTTTACACACAGTGACATTATCATTAGACCTTTACACACAGTGACATTAGTATCACTAAACCTTTACACACAGCCACATTATCATTAAACCTTTACACACAGCCACATTATCATTAGACCTTTACACACAGTGACATTAGTATCACTAAACCTTTACACACAGCCACATTATCATTAAACCTTTACACACAGCCCCATTATCATTAGACCTTTACACACAGCCAAATTATCATTAGACCTTTACACACTGCGACATTATCATTTAACCTTCCACACAGCAACATTAGTATGACTAAACCTTAACACACAGCCACATTCTCATTAAACTTTTACACACAGCTGCTTCAATATCACTAAACCTTTAGACACAGCGACATTCTCATTAAACTTTTACACACAGCTGCTTCAATATCACTAAACCTTTACACACAGCCACATTATCATAAACCTTTACACACAGCTGCTTCAATATCACTAAACCTTTACACACAGCCACATTATCATAAACCTTTACACACAGCTGCATTATCATAAACCTTTACACACAGCTGCATTATCATCACTAAACTTTTACACACAGCCACATTATCATAAACCTTTACAAACAGCTGCATTATCATCACTAAACCTTTACACACAGCTGCATTATCATCACTAAACCTTTACACACAGCCACATTATCATAAACCTTTACACACAGCTGCATTATCATCACTAAACCTTTACACACAGCCACATTATCATAAACCTTTACACACAGCCACATTATCATTAGACCTTTACATCATTAGACCAGCCACATTATCATAAACCTTTACATACAGCTGCATTATCATCACTAAACTTTTACACACAGCCACATTATCATAAACCTTTACAAACAGCTGCATTATCATAAACCTTTACACACAGCTGCATTATCATCACTAAACCTTTACACACAGCCACATTATCATAAACCTTTACACACAGCCGCATTATCATAAACTTTTACACACAGCTGCATTATCATAAACCTTTACACACAGCCACATTATCATAAACCTTTACACACAGCCACATTATCATAAACCTTTACACACAGCTGCATTATCATAAACCTTTACACACAGCCACATTATCATAAACCTTTACACACAGCTGCATTATCATAAACCTTTACACACAGCCACATTATCATTAAACATTTATACACTGCGACATTATCATTTAATCTTACACACAGCGACGTTAGTATTACTAAACCTTTACACACAGCGACATTATCATTAAACTTTTACACCCAGCTGCTTTAATATCACTAAACTTTTACACACAGCCCCATTATCATTAGACCTTTACACACAGCCAAATTATCATTAGACCTTTACACACTGCGACATTATCATTTAACCTTCCACACAGCAACATTAGTATCACTAAACCTTAACACACAGCCACATTCTCATTAAACTTTTACACACAGCTGCTTCAATATCACTAAACCTTTACACGCAGCCACATTATCATAAACCTTTACACACAGCTGCATTATCATAAACCTTTACACACAGCTGCATTATCATCACTAAACTTTTACACACAGCCACATTATCATAAACCTTTACAAACAGCTGCATTATCATAAACCTTTACACACAGCTGCATTATCATCACTAAACCTTTACACACAGCCACATTATCATAAACCTTTACACACAGCCACATTATCATAAACCTATACACACAGCTGCATTATCATAAACCTATACACACAGCTGCATTATCATCACTTAACCTTTACACACAGCCACATTATCATCACTTAACCTTTACACACAGCCACATTATCATAAACCTTTACACACAGCCACATTATCATAAACCTTTACACACAGCCGCATTATCATAAACCTTTACACACAGCTGCATTATCATAAACCTTTACACACAGCCACATTATCATAAACCTTTACACACAGCCACATTATCATTAGACCTTTACACACAGCCACATTATCATAAACCTTTACACACAGCTGCATTATCATAAACCTTTACACACAGCTGCATTATCATAAACCTTTACACACAGCCACATTATCATTAGACCTTTACACACAGCCACATTATCATTAGACCTTTACACACAGCCACATTATCATAAACCTTTACACACAGCCCCATTATCATTAGACCTTTACACACAGCCACATTATCATAAACCTTTACACACAGCCACATTATCATTAGACCTTTACACACAGCCACATTATCATTAAACCTTTACACACAGCCACATTATCATTAGACATTTACACACAGCCACATTATCATAAACCTTTACACACAGCCACATTATCATAAACCTTTACACACAGCTACATTATCATAAACCTTTACACACAGCCACATTATCATAAACCTTTACACACAGCCACATTATCATAAACCTTTACACACAGCCACATTATCATTAGACCTTTACACACAGCTACATTATCATAAACCTTTACACACAGCTGCATTATCATCACTAAACTTTTACACACAGCTGCATTATCATAAACTTTTACACACAGCCACATTATCATAAACCTTTACACACAGCCACATTATCATTAGACATTTACACACAGCTACATTATCATAAACCTTTACACACAGCCACATTATCATAAACCTTTACACACAGCTACATTATCATAAACCTTTACACACAGCCACATTATCATAAACCTTTACACACAGCCACATTATCATAAACCTTTACACACAGCTACATTATCATAAACCTTTACACACAGCCACATTATCATAAACCTTTACACACAGCCACATTATCATTAGACCTTTACACACAGCTACATTATCATAAACCTTTACACACAGCCACATTATCATAAACCTTTACACACAGCCACATTATCATTAGACCTTTACACACAGCTACATTATCATAAACCTTTACACACAGCCACATTATCATAAACCTTTACACACAGCCACATTATCATTAGACCTTTACACACAGCCACATTATCATTAGACCTTTACACACAGCTACATTATCATAAACCTTTACACACAGCCCCATTATCATTAGACCTTTACACACAGCCACATTATCATTAGACCTTTACACACAGCTACATTATCATAAACCTTTACACACAGCTGCATTATCATCACTAAACTTTTACACACAGCTGCATTATCATAAACTTTTACACACAGCTGCATTATCATCACTAAACTTTTACACACAGCTGCATTATCATCACTAAATTTTTACACACATTTTTTATGTTTACAAATGTAAAAGTTTCTTAATAAAAGTAAAAGCTTTATTAAGGTTCATCAATAAACCTTTTAAACATCGCCTGTAGCTCCTAAAGCTCCACGTACCCCCAGATTAGAGCTATAGGCTAGTAGCCTAAACATCCATGTACAGATGGACATTTGGCTATATGCTAGCAGCTTGTAGCCTAAACATCCATCTACTTGTTGACATTTAGCAACATGCTAGCAGCCTGTAGCCTAAACACACGAAAGGCATGAAATAGGGTATAAATTCAGAGGGATGTTCTGGGGTATCAAGGCTAAAAGCAACAGACAGTCCTGTCCGTCATCCTAACGCACACTTTACTAACATTAAATCAATGTTCTACTGAAACTCGGCACCACAGGAAGTCTAATCTAGTCTCGGGGCAGAGGATCAAACTGTGAGACCGTAACCTGCCGATCATTTTCCGTTCCCATTTTCCACACAGTCATGCGCCACACTGCAGCTGGCACGCCATACAGCCTGACTCCACAGCGCCGACACAGCAAATATAAACCTTCCTTAAGCTCAGACATACACTAAATTCCACACGGCAGCACCACCGGCTTTGAAGATGGATACATACATGAGTCTAAGCACAGGCTCTTTCCATCATGTGCTGCTTAAGGGTTTGCCACACTAGCAGGTCAGGGAGTCTCACAGAGAAGCACAGCGTGGCCTTAGACCAGGCACTGTCCACTCACAGGGCCTTAAAGCTGCCATATGAAACATTTACTAAGTATCTAACTCGTAGTTTAATGTATAAAACAGCAAGCATGGGACTTATAGTAGATATTTTTTGTAATTATCCAAAAGAGTCTGAGATCCCAGATCCAGTAGTCATATGCATAAGGCTATCTCTAGTGGGCGAAGTTTATGTAAATGTTGTAGGTGTAAATACAACATGTCAGGACTGTTACATAACAGTTTTGGGTTTGGGTGACCCTAAGCTCTGACCCAGACTATCGAAGTTGGGATATGAATGGACATAGTAATGCCTCCCAGACGAAGAACACAGAAGGGCTAAAAACCACCAACAGGACAACAGCTATAAATCCACCAATACAAAAAGAGCATAGCTGAAACTCCCCCAACAGGAAAACAGCGTAGTTAAACTGACTGAAAATCCACCAGCAAACATCCACCAATACAAGAACATCACAGCTACACATCCACCAATAGGAGAACATAAGGTATAGAAACCCACCAATAGGAGAAGACCACAGCTAAACATCCACCAATTGGAGACCACCACAGCTAAACATCCACCAATTGGAGACCACCACAGCTAAACATCCACCAATTGGAGACCACCACAGCTAAACATCCACCAATAGGAGAACACCACAGCTAAACATCCACCAATAAGAGAACACCACAGCTACACATCCACCAATTGGAGACCACCACAGCTAAACATACACCAATAGGAGAACACCACAGCTAAACATCCACCAATTGGAGACCACCACAGCTAAACATCCACCAATTGGAGACCACCACAGCTAAACATCCACCAATTGGAGAACACCACAGCTAAACATCCACCAACAGGAGACCACCACAGCTAAACATCCACCAATTGGAGAACACCACAGCTAAACATCCACCAACAGGAGACCACCACAGCTAAACATCCACCAATTGGAGAACACCACAGCTAAACATCCACCAATAGGAGAACACCACAGCTAAACATCCACCAATTGGAGACCACCACAGCTAAACATCCACCAACAAGAGACCACCACAGCTAAACATCCACCAATTGGAGAACACCACAGCTAAACATCCACTGACTGCTGACGAACGTCTGACTGTTGATGAACGTCTGACTGTTGACGAACGTCTGACTGTTGATGAACGTCTGACTGCTGACGAACGTCTGACTGCTGACGAAAGTCTGACTGTTGATGAACGTCTATCTGTTAACGAACGTCTGACTGTTGACGAACGTCTGACTGTTAACGAACGTCTGACTGTTGACGAACGTCTGACTGTTGATGAATGTCTGACTGTTGATGAACGTCTGACTGCTGACGAATGTCTGACTGTTGATGAACGTCTGTCTGTTAACGAACGTCTGACTGCTGACGAACGTCTTACTGTTGATGAACGTCTGACTGTTGATGATCGTCTGACTGTTGATGAACGTCTGACTGCTGACGAACGTCTGACTGTTGACGAACGTCTGACTGTTGATGAACGTCTGACTGCTGACGAACGTCTGACTGCTGATGAACGTCTGACTGCTGACGAACGTCTGACTGTTGACGAACGTCTGACTGCTGACGAACGTCTGACTGAACGTCTGACTGCTGATGAACGTCTGTCTGTTGATGAACGTCTGACTGCTGACGAACGTCTGACTGCTGACGAACGTCTGACTGTTGATAAACGTCTGACTGCTGACGAACGTCTGACTGCTGACGAACGCCTGACTGTTGACGAACGTCTGACTGCTGACGAACGTCTGACTGTTAACGAACGTCTGACTGCTGACGAACGTCTGACTGAACGTCTGACTGCTGATGAACTTCTGTCTGTTGATGAACGTCTGACTGCTGATGAACGTCTGTCTGGGCTGTTTTCAGTCAGTGGAGCTCCTCCTGTGTTTTCCGATGCTGAGATACACGGCAATACTCCAGAAACTGACCTGAACACCCCTCATTTCGAGACCACCACGCCCATCAGCGTAGATATACTCCCAAGCAGCGCTGCTGATTAACCGACGCAGACAGACGGGGTGAAAGTAGACGGTTGACGGGGTGGAAGACAGAGACGAGGATGGGAAGGGAAGGGACGTTCGGAAAAAGCCACTCCATTAGAAAACAAGGACAATTCCACAGTTTCTCACAATACAGCGTAAGGTCAGAGGGCCGTGTTTAATAAGAGCAGGAACAGCAGCTAACAAGGTAAAGGGGGTCAGTTCTGATCCCAGGATAGCTTTAAAGTGTTTGGTAAACAAGCCAGGGATAAAGAAAGCCTATACGGGGAAAACCGAGAGGGAAACATGGAGCTTTATTGTTATTCCAGAGAATAACATGCAATTTGAGGGAGGCTGTTTTGCCAGCCTATAATCTGCAGTCAGAAGCAGAGGCTTGTGTTTGAAGTAAGTCTCTGCCGAAGAGCTGGCGAAGAGCTGGCGAAGAGCTGCTGAAGAGCTGTGTGTCACTCGCACACCTCTAAACACTCACACGCTGTCCCATATGTTAAGACAGCAGCAGCTGGTACACCCGGCGGCCAGCTATGGCCTAAAAGTGGGCGCAGTGGCCACAAGTTAATGGACAGGCTTTCGAGGCGAGCCGTGCGAGGAACGTTCTCAGAAATAGGCTTTCTCTTCCTCGTACCCTCCAGACACACTCATCACCTTTTATCTTTTTATCAAGCAAACAGATCATTTCTTTTTTCATATACAGTAAACACATATATATATATATATATATATATATATATATATATACACACACACACACACACACACACACACACGACCACAGCTAAACATCCACCAATAGCAGAAGACCACAGCTAAACATCCACCAATAGCAGAAGACCACAGCTAAACATCCACCAATAGGAGAACACCACAGCTAAACATCCACCAATGGGAGAACACCACAGCTAAACATCCACCAATAAAAGAACACCACAGCTAAACATCCACCAATAGGAGAACACCACAGCTAAACATCCACCAATGGGAGAACACCACAGCTAAACATCCACCAATAGCAGAAGACAACAGCTAAACATCCACCAATAAGAGAACACCACAAGTAAACATCCACCAATAGCAGAAGACCACAGCTAAACGTCCACCAATAGGAGAACACCACAGCTAAACATCCACCAATAGGAGAACACCACAAGTAAACATCCACCAATAAGAGAACACCACAAGTAAACATCCACCAATAGCAGAAGACCACAGCTAAACGTCCACCAATAGGAGAACACCACAGCTAAACATCCCCCAATAGGAGAACACCACAGCTAAACATCCACCAATTGGAGAACACCACAGCTAAACTTCCACCAATAGGAGAACACCACAGCTAAACATCCACCAATAGAAGAACACCACAGCTAAACATCCACCAATAGAAGAACACCACAGCTAAACATACACCAATAGGAGAACACCACAGCTAAACATCCACCAATAGGAGAACACCACAGCTAAACATCCACCAATAGGAGAACACCACACCTAAACATCCACCAATAGAAGAACACCACAGCTAAACATCCACCAATTGGAGAACACCACAGCTAAACATCCACCAATAGGAGAACACCACAAGTAAACATCCACCAATAGCAGAAGACCACAGCTAAACATCCACCAATAGGAGAACACCACAGCTAAACATCCACCAATAGAAGAACACCACAGCTAAACATACACCAATAGGAGAACACCACAGCTAAACATCCACCAATAGGAGAACACCACAGCTAAACATCCACCAATAGGAGAACACCACAGCTAAACATCCACCAATTGGAGAACACCACAGCTAAACATCCACCAATAGGAGAACACCACAGCTAAACATACACCAATAGAAGAACACCACAGCTAAACATCCACCAATTGGAGAACACCACAGCTAAACATCCACCAATAGGAGAACACCACAGCTAAACATCCACCAATAGGAGAACACCACAGCTAAACATCCACCAATGGGAGAACACCACAGCTAAACATACACCAATAGGAGAACACCACAGCTAAACATACACCAATAGAAGAACACCACAGCTAAACATCCACCAATAGGAGAACACCACAGCTAAACATCCACCAATAGAAGAACACCACAGCTAAACATACACCAATAGGAGAACACCACAGCTAAACATCCACCAATAGGAGAACACCACAGCTAAACATCCACCAATAGGAGAACACCACAGCTAAACATCCACCAATTGGAGAACACCACAGCTAAACATCCACCAATAGGAGAACACCACAGCTAAACATCCACCAATAGAAGAACACCACAGCTAAACATCCACCAATTGGAGAACACCACAGCTAAACATCCACCAATAGGAGAACACCACAGCTAAACATCCACCAATAGGAGAACACCACAGCTAAACATCCACCAATGGGAGAACACCACAGCTAAACATCCACCAATAGCAGAAGACCACAGCTAAACATCCACCAATAGAAGAACACCACAGCTAAACATCCACCAATAGGAGAACACCACAGCTAAACATCCACCAATGGGAGAACACCACAGCTAAACATCCACCAATAGAAGAACACCACAGCTAAACATCCACCAATAGAAGAACACCACAGCTAAACATCCACCAATAGAAGAACACCACAGCTAAACATCCACCAATAGAAGAACACCACAGCTAAACATCCACCAATAGGAGAACACCACAGCTAAACATCCACCAATAGGAGAACACCACAGCTAAACATCCACCAATAGGAGAACACCACAAGTAAACATCCACCAATAGCAGAAGACCACAGCTAAACGTCCACCAATAGGAGAACACCACAGCTAAACATCCACCAATAGGAGAACACCACAGCTAAACATCCACCAATAGGAGAACACCGCAGCTAAACATCCACCAATAGGAGAACACCACAGCTAAACATCCACCAATAGCAGAACATAAGGTCTAGAAACGCACCAATAGCAGAACAGAACTTCTTTTTATATACACACTAATTGGACAAAAGTATTGGGACACCTGCTCATTCACTGTTTCCTCTAGAATCAAGAGTATTAAAAAGGAGTAACTGTCTCTACTGTCCAGAAAAGAAGGCTTTCTACTAGATTTTATAAAGGAGGAGCATTGCTGTGAGGATTTGATTGCATTCAGCGACAAGAGCGTTAGTGAGGTCGGAATGTTGGTTGGATGATTGGTCACCACCCCACCTCATCATCTCCAACTCCCCAACTCAGTATCCCAAAAGTACTGGAAGGAGCTCCACCACCATCCATCATTCCAGAGAACACAGTTCTTCCACTGCTCCACAGCTCCTCAATGCTGCTGGGGGGCTTTACATGGTTCACAAGGGGCTAGACATGCTCAAAGGAGCTGGTTTTGTCTCTTGCAGACTGATTAGTTGTAGCAGGATGTCGATACCGGTTTGAGTGAACGCTCACACTGAACCCCTTCCTGTTTAATTAGCATCAAAATAACAGCAATCAAACTGGAAAGGTTTCATTGTTGTTTAATTGGCACCTAATTTAATGTCAATTAAACGATAAGAGGTTTCGTTTAACAGTAATTGAGCTGGAAGGTTTCACTTTTACAGCATTTATCTGAGTCTCTTATATATTAAGCCTGCATAACCAATGAGGGCGATGCTAAAAATGCATATGCAATATTTAAAACCGACACATTGTTCTTCTTCTTCTTATTATAATTATGGTTTTTAGGAATGTAGCTGTTCGGGTTTCTACAAATGTGGCTTTTTAACACCACTATGTAATTGCAGCGTCGTTTTTGGCTCCAGTCAGGTTCAACTCCATTCCAAGCCACGGTTTGAAATAATGGCAGCTGCAGTAGAGTCTGAGTCTGACTCCGTTAGGTGGTTTTACACTGAGAGCAGTGTGGACGGCCTACCGCAGCAGCACTAGCACCATGCACAATCACCTGAGGAGCAAACACACTGGCACTATTGTGGACGCCGGGCCGGCAGAAACGGCGAACCCACCGTGAGTGTTGTCCAAGGAAGCCATGGATGGATGGATGGGTTGATGGATGGATGGATGGATGGATGGGTTGATGGATGGATGGATGGATGGATGGATGGGTTGATGGATGGATGGATGGATGGGTGGGTTGATGGATGGATGGGTTGATGGATGGATGGATGGATGGATGGATGGATGGGTGGGTTGATGGATGGATGGGTTGATGGATGGATGGATGGATGGATGGATGGGTGGGTTGATGGATGGATGGGTTGATGGATGGATGGATGGATGGATGGATGGGTGGGTTGATGGATGGATGAGTTGATGGATGGATAGATGGATGGGTTGATGGATGGATGGATGGATGGATGGATGGATGGGTTGATGGATGGATGGATGAATGTATGGATGGATGGATGGGTTGATGGATGGGTTGATGGATGGATGGATGGATGGATGGGTTGATGGATGGATGGATGGATGGATGGGTTGATGGATGGATGGATGGATGGATGGATGGGTTGATGGATGGATGGATGGATGGATGGATGGGTTGATGGATGGATGGGTTGATGGATGGATGGATGGATGGATGGATGGATGGGTTGATGGATGGATGGATGGATGGATGGATGGATGGGTTGATGGATGGATGGATGGATGGATGGATGGATATATGGATGGATGGATGGATGGATGGGTTGATGGATGGGTTGACTGATGGATGGATGGATGGATGGATGGGTTGATGGATGGGTTGATGGATGGATGGATGGATGGATGGGTTGATGGATGGGTTGATGGATGGATGGATGGTTGATTGATGGATGGATGGTTGATTGATGGATGGATGGATGGCTCATTGATCCCAAAGGAAATTTATCAGCCAGTAGAAATTGCGCAATGCAGCCCAGTAATACAAGAATGATAAAAAATAACATTAAATAGACTGAATGTAAAAAATATGCATTTAAAGCCAATAAGAGATGAAAGGTAGTGCATTTACAAAGAATAAGGAATGAAGCAGACAGATGATAACACTGAATAAATAATCAATAAATGCCTTCTTTTAGCTTTCAGGATGCTGAATTAGCTGAATTTGCTGAATTTGTCAGTTTAAACCTACAGTTTTGAGCTTTTACATTAAATGAGGACATGCAGTTTGTTCCTGCCCAAATAAAATGTACTTACATGTTCAGTTTGACATTTTGGAGGGAAATGAATGGTTTAGATTAACCGACTAATCGATACAATAATCAATAGATTCATTGATGGAAAAACCGTCATCAGCTATAGCCTCTTATCCAGAGCTCTTGCTGAGTCACTCCTTTTAGCCAATTATTAACATCTGCGAGACATTCATTCACTGCAGGGTACCGACTTTCTCAATCCCGTCCCAGTCATTCTAGTTCTAAGCCTAAAATCACTTACATACATGAAATAATAATAATAATAATAATAATAATAATAATAATAATTCAAGGACTTTCTATGACTTTTCCATGTAAACATTCCAGGAGTAAAAATGTTCCCGTATTTGTTTACAGGATTTTTTTGTCCATGCTAGTAGCTAAAAGACTGTCCAGGCTAGCTAGTTAACAATGTAATGCACGTTCATGAAACCGTGGTCATATGAAATACAGGCAGCGATTGGTCATGTGACAAATTATGCTACTATAAAAGTTTGTGTTTTATATTATTATATAATCCAGAGTCACTCCTTTTAACCAATCATTAACATCTGCAAGACATTCATTCACTGCAGGGTACCGCCTCCTCTCAATCCCGTACCAGTCATTCTTGTCAGCGCCAGGAGCCTGAAGTAACTACCACCTTTATGGTGGAGTATAGTGGTATATAATGTATATAATGTATATAATGGAATTCAGTGGAGTATAGTGGTATATGAAGGAATGCAGTGGAGTATAGTGGGGTATAGTGGTATATAATGGAATGGAGTATAGTGGTATAGTGGAGTATAGTGGTATATAAAGGTGGAGTATAGTGGTATATAATGGAATACAGTGGAGTATAGTGGTATATAATGGAATACAGTGGAGTATAGTGGTATATGAAGGAATGCAGTGGAGTATAGTGGGGTATAGTGGTATATAATGGAATGGAGTATAGTGGTATAGTGGAGTATAGTGGTATATAAAGGTGGAGTATAGTGGTATATAATGGAATACAGTGGAGTATAGTGGTATATAATGGAATACAGTGGAGTATAGTGGTATATAATGGAATACAGTGAAGTATAATGGTATATAAAGGAATGCAGTGGAGTTTAGTGGTATATAATGGAATGCAGTGGAGTATAATGGTATATAAAGGAATGCAGTGGAGTTTAGTGGTATACAATGTAATGCAGTGGAATATAGTGGTATATAATGGAATACAGTGAAGTATAATGGTATATAAAGGAATGCAGTGGAGTTTAGTGGTATATAATGGAATGCAGTGGAGTATAATGGTATATAAAGGAATGCAGTGGAGTATAGTGGTATATAATGGACTATCGTGGTATACAATGTAATGCAGTGGAGTATAGTGGTATATAATGGAATGCAGTGGAGTATAGTGGTATATAATGTAATGCAGTGGAGTATAGTGGTATATATATTTATGGTGAACCTAAACCCAGTCAGTTTCGGGTTGGACGGCTGTCTCTCCATCCATGCCGACACACTGCAGGTCCTTCTGCTCCCAGCACACCAAGCCTGATCACGCATCATCAGTACTGGTCATACACACACACTCATGCACGCACGTCCGTCCTAAAGGCAAGTGCAGCACACACCATGCATCCACGTTTAAAGCGTACAGCTGCTGCCTTCAACCACAGCAATGCAGACTCCTGTCCCATTGTGTTCCCAAACAGCCCTCCGTTTACCACTAACCCATCCAGTTCCCTCCACGCGGGCCTGCAGCAGCCTCGTCCAGCATCCAGGCTTTTACCAGCATGTGTGTCATTACAACCAGAAATACCCACAGGAATGTGCAGAGTGAGGACAGGCCAATATACAGGAAAAATGATATGCTAGCGAGTGAAACCAGCTCAAATCAGGACTCCATGTGTAATATTTCTCATTTTATGGTTTTATGGTAAGATTTTTAGGCTTAAATCCAAATATTTTGATGTTTTAAGTGTTTTTTTACTAAGAGTGTTTAGTTTTGCTGTGGAAGTGTCTGGTTCTAAGCCTAAAATCACTTAAATACATGAAATAAAGGTCTAGATTTACTGTAAATCAAATAACAGGGTTCAATCACCAATTTTAAATTCAAGGACTTTTCATGACTTTTCCATTAAGAAATTCTAGGAGCAAAAATTTACGAATAATAATAAACGAATTGCGAGATTTTTTTTGTCCACGCTAGTAGCTAAAAGACTGTCCAGGCTAGCTAGTTAACAACAGAATGCACGTTCATGATATTACGGTCAGATGAAATACGGGCAGCAATTGGTCATGTGACAAATTATGCTACTATTAAGGTTTATGTTTTATATATATATATATATATATATATATATAAAAAACATTAGAAAAAAAAAATATATATATTTGTTTCTTTTTTTAATGTTTTATATATATAAAACACAAACTTTTATAGTATTATTTAGTAATACTGTAATATAATATTAATATAGTATAGTAATATATAGTATAGTATAGTATTGTAATATTATATATATATATATATATATATATATATATATATATAATGACAACAGGAGCTCATTACAATATTTAGTATATATATTTTCTATATATATTTAGTATAGTATATACTTTAGTATATATATACTTAGTATATAGTATAGTATAGTATTGTAATATTATATATATATATATATATATATATATATATATATATATATATATATATATATATATATAATGACAACAGGAGCTCATTACAATATTTTCCATTTTTAAGTTTTTCAATTTTGTTCATTTTATACTTAATTTGTTATTTTATTTTTATGACTAATCAATACTGGATTTTAGATGTTTTAATGTTTTTTTTATGACTTCCCAGGTTTTCCAGGACCCGTATAAACCCTGAATAATCAAAGGTCAGAGCATTCCTCATTTATTTAATTTCCACAACTTACTGGTTGTTTGTGGTTCTGGAGATGGTTCTGAGGAGGTTAGGTAGAATATAATACACTCGCATAAGGAAGAAGAAAGCCTCAGTAGGCAAAAAAACTGGAGAAAATTGAACCCCAACAGCAAGACAGAGAGTAAACAGGACCCCCCCCCCCCCCCCCCCCCCAATCAACTCCACACACTTGTAAGACCTGGTAGACCTGGTAGACCACCAGCACTATCACTGCACATCAGATAAGCAGCTCTTAAAGGAACATTTGGGCAAAAAACACAACTAACATGATTGATCACAGGCCCCAGATGCAGCCAATCAGTCGAGACAAGTTTAGAATCTGATCTGTGCTTCTTTAGTTTACAAAAGGAGATGCTAGGCTAATGCTGCTAACAAACACTGGCCTTAGACTGTCACCAATCTTATGTCTGTAAACATATGCCCAAAATACTCCTATCTAAAATCTATAAAATCTATCAAACATCAGTTGAATAGATCAAATAAAATGAATTGCACAGAACTTACAAACTTACAAGAGCTACAGAACTGAAGTGTGGACCATATTCAGGGCTTTAGGGCCCGAAAGGTTGAACGTAGCCTTTTTTCCATCTTTTTTCTTCTCTTAAACAACAATCACTGACTTCAACCAACCTGATAACGTTTCTATTCAAGCAAACCATGAGAATCACGAATGCGCCCCAAGCTAGCAAGTGCTAGCTGCTAATCTGGGTGATGTCATGACCCAGGCTTCAGGAGCATGTGTCGAGGGTGATCGAGTGACTTCAGCTCAGCACGTTCGGAACAGCTGAGCAAATCGCCAGGATCCATTCGTGGCACGTTTCCCGCTACGTCCGTCCTGGGCTGCGCTCAATATGCTTATGATTTGTCACCAAGGAGACGCCGCTAGCAGCCTGATGACTGAAATACCAGTGGGTCTGGCTGACGGCACAACTGACATCCATCACCCGAAGCCCTCGGCCTGAGGCTAATCTCAGCCAAACACTCGTCCGTCAGCATGCGCAGAACACTGCGGCCAGAAACTCCATCCATCTCCCACGGGCCAAGTTCAATACTGGCATTAGCATTTATGGCAACGGCGTCCGCAGTCCTATAGGAGTGACCGAGCGACTGCAGACAGTACGGCCGGGACCAGGGGCTGTGTAACAGTGACAGTTAGTCAATGCCAACCACACAGCGAAACGACCAGAACCGCCTCTTACAAAAAGCAAATTCCTCAGAGGGTTCTACAAGTCAGGACAGGACATTTCTGAGTGGCCGTCTAATAGAGGTTCTTTGTGAAGTTGTCAAGAACATCACAGCAAAAACATTTGCTATTAGTCGCTAACTGCTAATTTCACTGCTAGATTAAATACAGACAGACGGGTTTGCTTTATTGTAATAGAAGTGAGTGTAGTGGAATACAGAGGAACATTGTGGTATATAATGGAATATGGTTGAATGTAGTGGTATATTATGGAATACAGTAAAATATACTCGTACATAAAGTTACAGTTGAATATATTGGTAAATAACAGAATATAGTGGTATATAGTGATACATCATGGAATGCTTTGAAAAACGGTGGTATATAGTGAAATGTAGTGGTATATAATGGAATACAGTGGAGTATAGTGGTATACAAAGGAATGCAGTGGGGTATAGTGGTATATAATAGAATACAGTGGAGTATAGTGGTATATAATGGAATACAGTGGAGTATAGTGGTATACAAAGGAATACAGTGGAGTATAGTGGTATATAATGGTGTATAATGGAATACAGTGGAGTATAGTGGTATACAAAGGAATGCAGTGGGGTATAGTGGTATATAATAGAATACAGTGGAGTATAGTGGTATATAATGGAATACAGTTAAGTATAGTGGTATACAATGGAATGCAGTGGAGCATAGTGGTATATAATGGTGTATAATGGAATACAGTGGAGTATAGTGGTATATAATGGAATACAGTGGAGTATAGTGGTATATAATGGAATACAGTGGAGTATAGTGGTATACAAAGGAATGCAGTGGGGTATAGTGGTATATAATAGAATACAGTGGAGTATAGTGGTATATAATGGAATACAGTTAAGTATAGTGGTATACAATGGAATGCAGTGGAGCATAGTGGTATATAATGGTGTATAATGGAATACAGTGGAGTATAGTGGTATATAATGGAATACAGTGGAGTATAGTGGTATATAATGGAATACAGTGGAGTATAGTGGTATACAAAGGAATGCAGTGGGGTATAGTGGTATATAATAGAATACAGTGGAGTATAGTGGTATATAATGGAATACAGTTAAGTATAGTGGTATACAATGGAATGCAGTGGAGCATAGTGGTATATAATGGTGTATAATGGAATACAGTGGAGTATAGTGGTATATAATGGAATACAGTGGAGTATAGTGGTATATAATGGAATACAGTGGAGTATAGTGGTATATAATGGAATACAGTGGAGTATAGTGGTATACAAAGGAATACAGTGGAGTATAGTGGTATATAATGGTGTATAATGGAATACAGTGGAGTATAGTGGTATATAATGGAATACAGTGGAGTATAGTGGTATATAATGGAATACAGTGGAGTATAGTGGTATACAAAGGAATACAGTGGAGTATAGTGGTATATAATGGTGTATGATGGAGCACAGTGGAGTTTAGTGGTATATAATAGAATACAGTGGAGTTTAGTGGTATATAATAGAATACAGTGGAGTATAGTGGTATATAATAGAATACAGTGGAGTATAGTGGTATGTAATGGAATACAGTGGAGTATAGTGGTATAGAATGGTGTATGATGGAGCACAGTGGAGTTTAGTGGTATATAATAGAACACAGTGGAGTATAGTGGTATATAATAGAATACAGTGGAGTATAGTGGTATGTAATGGAATACAGTGGAGTATAGTGGTATAGAATGGTGTATGATGGAGCACAGTGGAGTTTAGTGGTATATAATAGAACACAGTGGAGTATAGTGGTATATAAAGGTGTATAATGGAACACAGTGACCTTTGTCAATATGTCTCAGATTCCTGCTTCATCACCTTAAAGAACTGACTGTTCTCTTACTGCCTAATATCTCCACTTATTGACAGGAGCTACTGGAACCAAACCATCAATGTTATTCACTTCACCTGTCAGTGGTTGTAATGTTATGGCTAACATTAACATGGTGTCCATCTTCCTCCACTTCCTCACTTCATTCAGTGCTTTTGTTGACGTCCACATCAGTACACATCGCCGCACCTGCTGAAGAGCACGGACCAAACGCACCGCTAAGCTCAGTGGAGCCCTACTGAGAAGAAGTGAGCCGTCCGTTTACTTTAGGCAGATTACCCTCTAATCTGCAGTGCGAAAAACAGCGAACGCAGATCAATCACTGTTTGATATCGGCTGAACTTGCTCTCCAGCGACTGGCTCTCTTACTGCACAGTGACCCAGTTAAACTTGCAGTTGGGGTCCAGCCTCCACTGTTTTTACTCCACCCTCTGAACGCTCTCTTCAAATCTCTGTCTTAATTATGTTGAAGCTTTGGGAAGACAAGAGGCGGGAGGATTGAAGAGAAGCGCTCCCAAACTCCCACGGCCCGCAGGCCGAGACGTGCCTGTGTTGACGTTGGCCCCTGCTCAGCGAAACACATGGCCAGGGAGCTCTCCTCACAGTGTCAGCTTCGCTTCCTTTCCAGAGACGCTGCCTCATTTCCACATTCCCTCTCACTCATGACCTAATGGGCTCAGCAGGGACAGCCGTCGCTCGCAGAACGGGCTTTCCAGCGCTGTGGATCACAGCCGGCCCCGGTGGGGGGACAGGCTCTCGCCTGCGTTGGAGTGGAGAGCAGCCGAGAACAGACGAAGCCCTCTTGCTTGAGGGACACTGGAGCTTTATCCTGTAGGAAATCACAGCCATACAGAGCGGTGGGTTCTAACAGCGAGCCGTTAGCATTTACTAAAAGGTTCCAAAACTGCCAAAACATAAGTCTGTGACTGCTAGAACCAGGCCTTCAGCCCAGGCTCTAGTTTATTGTGCTAACGCCACCGCTCACACTCACAGCCTATCTAGAACCTCCAGAAGGACCAGAGATGTTTTCACTGTTCATACTATCACCTACACCCAAAGCCTATCTGGAACCTCCGAATGTTGTTTCTTCTGCTTATACTACCACTCACAACCTATCTAGAACCTCCAAAAAGGTAAAAGTGATGTAAATTCTGCTCACATTTACAGTCTATCTAGAACCTTTAGAATGACTAGTGATGTTTTCACTGTTCATACTATCACCTACACCCAAAGCCTATCTGGAACCTCCCAGTGGTGTTTTTACTGCTCAAACTACCACTCACAGCCTATCTAGAACCTCCAGAAGGACAAAGCCATGTATATTCTGCTCACATTTACAGCCTATCTAGAACCTTCACAAAAGGACTAGAGATGTTTTCACTGTTAATACTATCACCTACACCCACAGCCTATCTGGACCCTAAGAGTGGTGTTTTTACTGCTCAAACTACCACTCACAGCCTATCTAGAACCTCCAGAAGGATACAAGTGATGTAAATTCTGATCACATTTACAGTCAATCTAGAACGTTTAGAATGACTAGCGATGTTTTCACTGTTCATACGATCAACTACACCCACAGCCTATCTGGACCCTCCCAGTGATGTTTCTTCTGTTTACACTACCACTCACAACCTATCTAGAACCTCCAGAAGGATACAAGTGATGTCAATTCTGCTCACATTTACAGTCTATCTAGAACCTTTAGAATGACTAATGATGTTTTCACTGTTCATACTATCAACTACACCCACAGCCTATCTGGAACCTCCTAGTGAAGTTTCTTCTGCTCATACTCATGGCCTATCTAGAATCGTCAGAAGGACTAGAGTGGTGTTTTTACTGCTCAAACTACCACTCACAGCCTATCTCGAACCTCCAGAAGGACAAAAGAGATGTATATCCTGCTCACACTACAGCTCACATTTACAGCCTATCTAGAACCTACAGAAGGGTTGGTGATGTTTTCACTGTTCACACGATCACCTACATCCATAACCTATTTAGAATCTCCAGAAGGACAAAATGTCTTGTATATTCCGCTCACATTTAAAGCCTATCTAGAACCTTTAGAAGGACTAGTAATGTTTTACTGCTCATACCGTCACCTACACTCACAGCCTATCTGGAACCTCCCTGGAACCTCCCTGTTTTTCTGCTCACGCTCATGGCATCTCGAATCTACAGAAGGACTAGAGGGATGTTTTCACTGCTCACACTATCGCTCACACTCCTGATCTAGAACCTCCAGAAGGACAAAAGTGATGGTTTACTCTGCATACACCACCACTCACTCTCAAAGCATATCTAGAACTTTCAGAAAAACTAGAGTGATGTCTATTCTACACTCTTACAACCTATCTAAAACCTCAGGAAAGACAAACGTGAAGTTAATGCTATGTTGAAGGATGATGATTGACCCCTGATACTTTGTGATGATCTCAACATGGGCCATAGGCTATAGGCACTGGCCCACAATTCACGCCCCTAGTGACGCTCATTTTCCGAACTGCTGGCGAAGCAGCATCACCAGGCAACCAACCAACCAAGACTTGGCGGGACGAATGCCCCCGGGGAGAGAGAGAGGCAACTGGGTGGTTAGGTACTAGCCCTGTCATCCAGAGGGAACACACTAGAGACCATTTACTGGGCTGGAGAGCGCCCCCACTCCACTCATCACAATCTAGAAGAACAGCAGTAGGCAGAACCTACAGGCTACACCCTAGAGCTAACCATCTCGACATCTCCACCCCTCCCTCGAGTATTAATCTGTAGTTTGCATGTGCCTGGTCTAAGGCACCTCCAGGCGCCTGGAGGAAAGCGTGCATACCCGGCTCTAACGCACGTAAAAATACGTCTTGTGTGGATCATATGAACATTATAGAGCATTATAATGCGCCCCCTACACTTCTTGTAGTGTATTACAGTCTGTCAGAATGAGCGTGTGGATCATATAAACATTATAGAGCATTATAGAGCGCCCCCTATCGGTCCTGTAGTGTATTACAGTCTGTCAGAATGAGCGTGTGGATCATATGAACATTATAGAGCATTATAGAGCGCCCCCTATGCTTCCTGTAGTGTATTACAGTCTGTCAGAATGAGCGTGTGGATCATATGATCATTATAGAGCACCCCCTACGCTTCCTGTAGTGTATTACAGTCTGTCAGAATGAGCGTGTGGATCACATGATCATTATAGAGCATTATAGAGCGCCCCCTACGCTTCCTGTAGTGTATTACAGTCTGTCAGAATGAGCATGTGGATCACATGATCATTATAGAGCATTATAGAGCGCCCCCTACGCTTCCTGTAGTGTATTACAGTCTGTCAGAATGAGCGTGTGGATCATATGAAGTGCGCATGCGCCTGATCTAAGGCACCTCGGTTACTGATGGCTTGACCGGGATGACCGGGAAGACTGAGAGGTGGATGTTGGTGCTGTTGGTCTGTTGCCCCGCTGTCACTTTCCTGAGCTCTGCCTGCTGACGTAACTACAGCACGAGCTTAATTACAGTGGAGACCAACAACAAAGAACAATGGCGTGAACCTCAAGCCTTTAAGGACCACACCACTACTTATTTAATGTGTTTATCCCACTCTAACACCCCCAGGTCATCTCATAGAGGGTCGTCGTGACTGGAAAATGCCCTTAACAAGGTCAGGAGGCCAGAGAAAGCTCGAAACTCTGCACTGTTGAGTTCCTGGGCCTGGAAAGGATCTCTGGAACAGGGTCCTGGTCAGCCGCAGAACTACACCGTTTATGGTTCTTCCTGCTCCAGCACAGTTTGGTTTAACTCAGCAGTGAATTATCGAAATGAAGGAGGCTGGAGAAAGTGCTGTGGCCTTCCAGGAGTGCTGTTTGCTTCATGCCCACTATTGTTCCCTCAACCACACCAAAACACATGTCCCTGTCCTCGCGTAACTATAGCTGTTTGCCTCTGACCAGCTGACTGGTCAGTTCATCGGTATCGCTGTGTGTTTGTGTTCCTGGGGCAGTATAGCAGGAGGGGGTGGGTGATGGGAACAGGTCAATATGAGCACAGTCAGTACGAGGACACACACGGCAGCAGAGCTTAACCCGTTGTCCTTCAGTTCCAGGCCTGGACATGTGGACCAGAGCAGGACATGAATGATGGTTAAAAAACAAATGTGGACGAAAAAAAGTAATTGGACACCTGCCCAAAATAGCTGATAATGCTTTTGTTGGATTAACTGTCTCTACTGTCCAGAGAAGAAGACTTTCTACTAGATTCTGGAGGAGGAGTTTTGCTGTGAGGATTTGATTGCATCCAGTCACATGAGCGTTAGTGAGGCCAGGATGTTGGATGATGATCACCACCCCACGTCATCATCCCCAACTCATGCCAAAAGTACTGGATGGAGCTCCACCACCATCATTCCAGAGAACACAATTCTTCCACTGCTCCACAGCTCCTCAATGCTGGGGGGCTTCATACCCCTCTAGCCCACGCCTGGCATTAGGCAGCATGGGGTCATGATGTTTATCTGCTCCAGAGAGTCCTATTCTATTGGCAGTACTTCTCTACAGGGAGTCTTTAAAAATGAGTGTGTCGATTATATGAATATTATAGAGCATTATAGAGCGCCCCCTACGCTTCCTGTAGTGTATTACAGTCTATCAGAATGAGCGTGTGGATTATATAAACATTATATAGCACTATAGAGCGCCCCCTACGCTTCCTGTAGTGTATTACAGTCTGTCAGAATGAGCGTGTGGATCATATAAACGTTATAGAGCATTATAGAGCGTCCCCTACGCTTCCTGTAGTGTACTACAGTCTGTCAGAATGAGCGTGTGGATCATATAAACATTATAGAGCATTATAGAGCGTCCCCTACACTTCCTGTATTGTATTACAGTCTGTCAGAATGAGCGTGTGGATCATATGAACATTATAGAGCATTATAGTGCGCCCCCTAAGCTTCCTGTAGTGTATTACAGTCTGTCACAATGAGCGTGTGGATCATATGAACATTATAGAGCATTATAGAGCGCCCCCTACGCTTCCTGTAGTGTATTACAGTCTGTCAGAATGAGCGTGTGGATCATATGAACATTATAGAGCATTATAGAGCGTCCCCTACACTTCCTGTATTGTATTACAGTCTGTCAGAATGAGCGTGTGGATCATATGAACATTATAGAGCATTATAGTGCGCCCCCTAAGCTTCCTGTAGTGTATTACAGTCTGTCACAATGAGCGTGTGGATCATATGAACATTATAGAGCATTATAGAGCGCCCCCTATGCTTCCTGTAGTGTATTACACTGTGTCAGAATGAGCGTGTGGATCATATGAACATTATAGAGCATTACAGAGCGCCCCCTATGCTTCCTGTAGTGTATTACACTGTGTCAGAATGAGCGTGTGGATCATATGAACATTATAGAGCATTATAGAGCGCCCCCTACACTTCCTGTAGTGTATTACACTGTGTCAGAATGAGCGTGTGGATCATATGAGCATTATAGAGCATTATAGAGCGCCCCCTACGCTTCCTGTAGTATAACAGTGTGTCAGAATGACTGTAAGGATCAGATTTACATATAGGTTGTCCTTATAGAGTAGAGTGCTTTTCAGGGTCTCAATAACCTCTGTGTCACTATGATATTCCGACTGCCATCATATGTTACTAAAAGAATGAGAAGCCAACTTGTGAGTAAGTGCTGCAGCAGTAATGCAGACGGGGACAGCAATACCTTTCATAGCTGGTGAAAGACAGTGGGCTTAAAATGAATCTAATATAAATAACAGGATAAAAGGCGTGAAAATGAGCATTAAACTGCAATGACCTGTAACACTCAACCAGACGGCATGACCACCATTTCTCACGCTGTACACATCACAGTGACAGACTCACATTTATCATGCATCACTTGCAAACATCAATACAGATGAGATCCCTTCCCCCGCCCATTTCACTTTATTTATCAATATATCGCTGACCAACATGTCAACAAAGAGGAAAAATAATGGAACCCAATTCAGTAAGGCAGGTCATGTGTTACTTACTCAATAAATGATTTACCAGCATAATTAAATGGACATGAATGTCTCATTAATGAGGGTTGTTTATGGACTAATATCTCCTATTCTGGTGTATAGGAGTGTTTATTGAGGTGTTTATGGACTAATATCTCCTGTTCTAGTGTATAGGAGTGTTTATTGAGGTGTTTATGGACTAATATCTCCTATTCTAGTGTATAGGAGTGATTATTGAGGTGTTTATGGACTAATATCTCCTATTCTAGTGTATAGGAGTGTTTATTGAGGTGTTTATGGACTAATATCTCCTATTCTAGTGTATATGGGTGTTTATTGAGGTTGTTTATGGACTAATATCTTCTATTCTAGTGTATAGGAGTGTTTATTGAGGTTGTTTATGAACTAATATCTCCTATTCTAGTGTATATGGGTGTTTATTGAGGTTGTTTATGGACTAATATCTTCTATTCTAGTGTATAGGAGTGTTTATTGAGGTTGTTTATGAACTAATATCTCCTATTCTAGTGTATAGGAGCGTTTATTGAGGTTGTTTATGGACTAATATCTTCTATTCTAGTGTATAGGAGTGTTTATTGAGGGTGTTTATGGACTAATATCTCCTATTCTAGTGTATATGGGTGTTTATTGAGGTTGTTTATGGACTAATATCTTCTATTCTAGTGTATAGGAGTGTTTATTGAGGTTGTTTATGAACTAATATCTCCTATTCTAGTGTATATGGGTGTTTATTGAGGTTGTTTATGGACTAATATCTTCTATTCTAGTGTATATGGGTGTTTATTGAGGTTGTTTATGGACTAATATCTCCTATTCTAGTGTAAAGGAGTGTTTATTGAGGTGTTTATGGACTAATATCTCCTATTCTAGTGTATAGGAGTGTTTATTGAGGTGTTTATGGACTAATATCTCCTATTCTAGTGTATAGGAGTGTTTATTGAGGTGTTTATGGACTAATATCTCCTATTCTAGTGTAAAGGAGTGTTTATTGAGGTGTTTATGGACTAATATCTCCTATTCCAGTGTAAAGGAGTGTTTATTGAGGTGTTTATGGACTAATATCTCCTATTCTAGTGTATAGGAGTGTTTATTGAGGGTGTTTATGGACTAATATCTTCTATTCTAGTGTATAGGAGTGTTTATTGAGGTTGTTTATGAACTAATATCTCCTATTCTAGTGTATAGGAGCGTTTATTGAGGGTGTTTATGGACTAATATCTTCTATTCTAGTGTATAGGAGTGTTTATTGAGGTTGTTTATGAACTAATATCTCCTATTCTAGTGTATAGGAGCGTTTATTGAGGTTGTTTATGGACTAATATCTTCTATTCTAGTGTATAGGAGTGTTTATTGAGGGTGTTTATGGACTAATATCTCCTATTCTAGTGTATATGGGTGTTTATTGAGGTTGTTTATGGACTAATATCTTCTATTCTAGTGTATAGGAGTGTTTATTGAGGTTGTTTATGAACTAATATCTCCTATTCTAGTGTATATGGGTGTTTATTGAGGTTGTTTATGGACTAATATCTTCTATTCTAGTGTATATGGGTGTTTATTGAGGTTGTTTATGGACTAATATCTTCTATTCTAGTGTATAGGAGTGTTTATTGAGGTTGTTTATGAACTAATATCTCCTATTCTAGTGTATAGGAGCGTTTATTGAGGTTGTTTATGGACTAATATCTTCTATTCTAGTGTATAGGAGTGTTTATTGAGGGTGTTTATGGACTAATATCTCCTATTCTAGTGTATATGGGTGTTTATTGAGGTTGTTTATGGACTAATATCTTCTATTCTAGTGTATAGGAGTGTTTATTGAGGTTGTTTATGAACTAATATCTCCTATTCTAGTGTATATGGGTGTTTATTGAGGTTGTTTATGGACTAATATCTTCTATTCTAGTGTATATGGGTGTTTATTGAGGTTGTTTATGGACTAATATCTCCTATTCTAGTGTAAAGGAGTGTTTATTGAGGTGTTTATGGACTAATATCTCCTATTCTAGTGTATAGGAGTGTTTATTGAGGTGTTTATGGACTAATATCTCCTATTCTAGTGTATAGGAGTGTTTATTGAGGTGTTTATGGACTAATATCTCCTATTCTAGTGTAAAGGAGTGTTTATTGAGGTGTTTATGGACTAATATCTCCTATTCCAGTGTAAAGGAGTGTTTATTGAGGTGTTTATGGACTAATATCTCCTATTCTAGTGTATAGGAGTGTTTATTGAGGTGTTTATGGACTAATATCTCCTATTCTAGTGTATAGGAGTGTTTACTGCCACTGTTGGGCCCTTGAGCAAGGCCCTTTACCCTCTCTGCTCCCCGGGCGCTGGAGTTGGCTGCCCACCACTCTGGGTGTGTGTGTGTACTCACTGCCCCTAACACATGTGTGTGTGTGTGAGTGTGTGTTCACTACCAGATGGGTTAAATGCGGAGGACACATTTCACTGTACAGTGACAAATACGTGCACCTTTCTTTTGGACTGATATCTTCTAAGGGTTCATGTTTCTGCGTATCACTCAGGGCTGATGTAGTTTTAACCCAAAAAAGAGCTTATGTCAGTATCAGTAAGTTAATGCCAGGCTGTGACTGAATATCCTGAAGGTGCAGCAAATCATCGGCAGAGATTTGCCAAATCATGCTCCTCTCACAGCTCAAAGTGTGAATGACATGATCGTCATTCTATTTCAGCCTGGGTTTATCCTCTTGGACAGCAGCTGGCGTGATGAAAGCTGAGTTTATGAGAGACGTGACAGACACTTGGACGAGTGCTGCGGCCTCCCTGCCAGCGCCCGCCTTTCAGGAAAGCTCAGGGTGTTTATTACACTACACCACAACACGCCAAGTCACAGTTATCTACAGTACCAGACGAAAGTCTGGACCCACCTGACTGAACGTGGGCTGAACATCATCTATAAGCTTAAATGCTGGATATATGTTTGTAAAATAATAAATATAAATAGACAGAATTATAAACATATGTTTTTTTGCATTTCATTGTATTTCTCTTCTACTAACCTCTTCTACTAATAAAGGTTATATACGGTTCTTCACAGAACCCTTAGCAAAATGGCTCTATACCCTCAAAGGCAATGTCTCTATATAGAATTATATATCTTAACTCAAAGGACCCTTTAAAGAAATAAATAAAGTTTCTTTATTGTTCCAATATTGTTGTAAATCAAAGAGCCTTATGTTGAACCATTGAGGTTGTTTAAGGACTAATAAACACTTCAGTAAAAGGTGATTATTGGGGTGTTTATGGACTAATATATCTATTCTAGTGTATAGGAGTGTTTATTGAAGTGTTTATGGACTAATATCTCCTATTCTAGTGTATAGGAGTGTTTATTAAGGGTATGTATTGAGGTGTTTATGGACTAATATCTCCTATTCTAGTGTATAGGAGTGTTTATTGAGGGTATGTATGGACTAATATCTCCTATTCTAGTGTATATGAGTGTTTATTGGGGTGTTTATGGACTAATATCTCTATTCTAGTGTATAGGAGTGTTTATTGAGGGTGTTAATGGACTAATATATCCTATTCTAGTGTATAGGAGTGTTTATTGAGGGTGTTTATGGACTATCTCCTATTCTAGTGTATAGGAGTGTTTATTGAGGTGTGTATGGACTAATATCTTTATTCAAGTGTATAGGAGTGTTTATTGAGGGTGTTAATGGACTAATATATCCTATTCTAGTGTATAGGAGTGTTTATTGAGGGTGTTTATGGACTATCTCCTATTCTAGTGTATAGGAGTGTTTATTGAGGTGTTTATGGACTAATATCTCCTATTCTAGTGTATAGGAGTGTTTATTGAGGGTATGTATGGACTAATATCTCCTATTCTAGTGTATAGGAGTGTTTATTGAGGTGTTTATGGACTAATATCTCCTATTCTAGTGTATAGGAGTGTTTATTGAGGTGTGTATAGACTAATATCTCCTATTCTAGTGTATAGGAGTGTTTATTGAGGGTATGTATGGACTAATATCTCCTATTCTAGTGTATATGAGTGTTTATTGGGGTGTTTATGGACTAATATCTCTATTCTAGTGCATAGGAGTGTTTATTGAGGTGTTTATGGACTAATATCTCCTATTCTAATGTATAGGAGTGTTTATTAATGTGTTTCTATCAATCTGGGTTTGTTGAACAAAATTAGAATTATAAGAAAATTATCCTTCCTATAATTCTTCGTATTTTGTCACTGTTTCGTAAAAACGTTGTATCTTGATTTTTGCCATTTTTCACTTTTTGGTTATACTGTGAATCAGTTGTTCTTTACATTGTCTCCAAGTTTTATGATGAACAGACCAATAGAAATGCTCCAAAATGACTTTTTTGCATTGACTTTCATTCAAAGTTCAGAAGGTTTTTCTTTTCTTTTGTAAAATTGTTGTTTTGGAGATATATGACAGTACCACTTTTTTCTTTCTGATACAGATATCAGATTTTCAAGTATCTGCCAATACTTAGTATCGATACCGATACCAACTCAGAGTTAAACACTGGATAAACGGCTCTAAATCCTAATTTTTATAGTTTCTTTAAAGGTTTGTTGCCACACAGAATCACTTTTGTCAGACAAAACAACAAGATCTGCATTCAAAGATCTACAACATCTACCATGACCTTTACTAAAGCCCCCTTTGAACAGTCTCTACAGAAGGGTTCTTCAATGGTTCTTTAGTAAATATAACTATATAGATGCTTGAATGGTTCTTTACTTGCTTAAACGATTCTTTAGACTGGTGGAAAAACCTCTCATCCATGGTTCTATACTGAAGTACCCTCATTTCAGGGCTACACAGAGCCCTTTTCAGCAAAACTGTAGATATGCCTCAATGTTAAGATAGGAAAGCATGTAGGAAATGAGTAGGTGTGCCCAAACTTTAGTCTTCCTCTAGTGACTCCTTTATCCCATCCAGCCCAGCTCTGCTCTGCTCAGAGTGCAGTAAAAGAACATGAAGTTTCAGCAGCAGTAAAAGTAAAGGGTTCTTTAAGAGTTCTCCAGTTGAGGTTCTTGAATGAATGGTTCTTTACTGTGTTAAATAGTTTTTCAGACTGGTGGGAAACATGTAGTGCACGATTCATCTAAGAACCTTTTAACATGTGGTTCTATATAGCATCAAAAGCACTTTCTTTCAGGATGATGGAAGAACCCTTAGAAGAACCATGTTTGTTACAGAGATTGAGTCAGTTTGCAGAACTTTTTTCCATAAAATCAAGGTTTTGTAGGCCGTTAAAAGGTTCTCCACACTCACACAGGTTCTCCTATCTCATCACTCACAGAACCCTTTAAAGCACCGTCATTTTATGATGGTGTATCCAGCCCTGCTCGGTTCTGAGTGCTGTAAATAACCATGAAGCTTCAGAAACAGTAAAAGTAAGGGTTCTTTAGGAGTTCTTCAGTTAAGGTTCATATGTGAATGGTTCTTTACCGTGTTAAATAATCCTTCAGACTGGTGGAAAACATGTAGTGTACGATTCATCTTAGAACCTTTTAACATGTGGTTCTATATAGCACTAAAAGTACCTTCTTTCAGAACTACTCAGAACCTTTAGAAGAACCATGTTTGAAGAACCTTTCCATAAAATCAACAGTAAAAGTAAAGGGTTCTTTAGGAGTTCTCCAGTTAAGGTTCTTAAGTGAATGGTTCTTTACTGTCTTAAATAGTTCAGACTGGTGGAAAACATGTAGTGTATGGTTCATCATAGAACCTTTTAACATGTGGTTCTATATAGAACTAAAAGCACCTTCTTTCAGGATGACAGAAGAACCCTTAGAAGAACCATGTTTGTTACAGAGATTGAGTCAGTTTGCAGAACCTTTCCATAAAATCAAGGTTTTGTAGGCCGTTAAAAGGTTCTCACTGGTTCTGCTATGTCATCACTCACAGAACCCCTTGAAGCACTGTAATTTTATGAGGCTGTATCCAGCCCTGCTTGGTTCTGAGCGCTGTAAATAACCATGAAGCTTCTGCAGGAGATCTCCACGTCTCCTGCCTGATCATTAATCCTAAGCTAGTGGCGGTCCTGGCCGGCCGGCCGAGCGGCTGTCAGAAATTTCCGAGCTCTACAGGAGCATCTCGGAGGTAACATTTCCGGCGGCCGATGATAAATCAGTCACTCCTACTGCCACATGGCAGCAGACGCCACGGCCAGGCAGGCGGGCTTTCACTTCGCCGGCCTCTTTCTGGACTGAAGGCGGCTCTGCTGCGAAACGTAACCTGATCTCGACCCGGCTCTCAGGCTGCAGTCTGCTCTCCGGCTGTTTTCACTTTAACCCTTAGAGGTCTGGAGTCAATAGTGCTGTGCTATTCTAGTGTAATTACAAAAATGCTCAAAAAATGCTTAATTATATATATATATATTTAATGGCATCTTCCTTTAATTTCCATCATGTTTCTGATAAAAATTTTGACAATTATGCATTTTCATATGAAAAAAACAGGACTATGAAAAACACAATAACTTTAAATCAAATTCATTCGTAATAAATCATCTTTTCTTCTGCTTACAGACACTGATGTGATGTGTCTGCACTTCCCGTCTGAGAATTCCTACACAATCACAAGCATGAGTGTCATTCCTAAGGGTTAAAAACATATCCACTGTTCTGAGAGCTGCGAGAAACTTGAACCGAAACCCAACATCTGCCCACTTATTCAAATGAAGCCTTAGTTTACTTTCTGTTTTTCCAGGGAATGCCCTTCTCCTTTCCACAATCCCAGCATATTTATGCTCAGGGAACAGCACAGAACACGAAGAATAGGAGATATTAGTCCATAAACACCTCAATAAACACTTCTATACACTAGAATAGGAGATATTAGTCCATTAACAAACTCAATAAACACTCCTATACACTAGAATAGGAGATATTAGTCCATTAACAAACTCAATAAACACTCCTATACACTAGAATAGGAGATATTGGTCCATAAACACCTCAATAAACACTCCTATACACTAGAATAGGAGATATTAGTCCATGAACTAATAACCGACCATAATAAACATGGAACATGGGCACCTTAATAGCTCAGGCTCACAGATGCGGATAATGATTCACAGTTGGGGTTAACAGCGACGTCTCAGGGTTAAAACCTTGTGTCAGAGGAGCAGAAAGGGAGCAAGACAGCGCTTTTACAGGCCCCTGCAGAAACACACGCAGCATCCCCACCGCCCGCCACCGCCATGACTGCGCCATTGTCCCCGCGGCCCAAGCCGAGATGGCCCAGGAGAGTAATCGATGTCTCTTTAATGAATGATGCCTTTGTGTGTGCGTACGTGTTCGCTGAACAGTGCTGCTTTATGCAGCCCGACGCAGAAATCTCGATTGCTGATGAAGGCCCTGAACTGCTCTTAAGAGGAAAAGCTATTTTTCTCCGTCCAAGATAAAAAAAAAAAAAGCCCTGAATCGCTCGGCTCTGCGGTCTCACCTTCAAAGCTTTCTCAACACAGACAGCACTGCTTTATGATGCACCTTTCATTATGATGTCATAATAGTTGCTCAGAGATCAGAACGGCTGGTTCTCGTGATTATATGTGAGTCATGTGACACATACAGTCATGTGAGAGTAAACCTTTGTCTTTATTTACACTGTTCCAGATGTTCTGGTCTTGGTCTAGACGTTCCCTGGCAAACTTTAGTCTCAACCTGAAGATCAAGCTTGTTTGGTCTCCTTCTGATGGTGGCTGCTGTACTTTGCTGGACTTTGATCAGCTGTGGTGAGATCTACCTGCTACCCTGATGAGATTGAAGGATCGTTGGGGACGACTTCTTTACTCATCTTGAGGTTCTGTTCTGAGCTCGGGCTGATCTTGCTAGGATGGTCTGATCTGATCATGCTGGTCAGCGGTTCCTCTTGTAGATGATTTAGTGGACGGTGGAACAGTGTCTGATCTCTAACTGTTCTGAGATCTTCTAAAACCCCTTCCCAGACTCCTCTACAACATCTCCAGGATCTGGATCTGATCATGATGGTGATCTTCTTCACCTCTCAGTTCAACCATCAATCAAGATCAGACCAGACTAAACGTCTGAGCTTTAAATCAGACTCCAGACTCCTCCAGAATAATCCTCTCCAACCATGTTCTGATCATCTGCCTCTGATTCTACACTGGATTATCCCCGCCCACTCATGCGGAAGATAAGTGTTTCAGCTCAGGGTGCACAAAAAAGAGCAGCCAATCAAAACAGAGCTCATTTACATGCATCATTCTCAAAGGCAAAGTAAAAAAACTAACAAAGGCAACAACTTGAAACAGAATGAAAAAGCTTTATGATGTCATAATCGGAAAAAAAAACAATGATGACATCATACGTGGATCTCATAGGACAAGAAATACAACAATACAAACAGTAGCAATGCTAACGCCACAACAGAAATGCTAACACTGCAGCAGCGATGCTATTGACACAATAGCGATGCTGGGTAAACGGACAGCTGGCGGGAACGCAGTGCTAGCACCTCGATAGCACTAAAAACACTGTGTTAGCGATGATTGGTGGGGGTCAGTGGCCTGCACAGCTGCAATGCTAACGCCACAATGGCGATGCTAGGTAAGGCTGAAAACTGGCGTGAAAGCAACGCTAGCGCCTTGATAGCATTGAAAACACTGTGGTAGCGATGCTGGGCGAGGTTAGCGATTCTAACGACACGATGGCGATGCTGGGTGAGGCTGAAAACTGGCGTGAAAGCAATGCTATCATCTCGATAGCGTTGAAAACACCATGGTAACGATGCTGGGCGAGGTTAGCGGCCTGCACAGCTGCATTGCTAATGCAGCAGCAGCGATGCTAACGTGTCCAAAGGGTTTTATCACATGCCCCCCTACCTGCAGCACTGACCATCTTCTGCTGACCCCCCTGACCTCTGACCATGATTGAGTTTTATAGAGTGGGACAGATTAGCCATGCTTCTCTGAGTGGGTCTGATAGGCTTCGTTCACACCGTTCTCACCGAATCAGACTTTCCGGTTGTGTCTTTTCGATGTGACCTAACTCCGAGTTCACGCTCATGTCCTTCGTATGACCCGCTCTCCTCAGCATGCATTTTCTGACAAATGTTGAGTTGGACTGACAAGAAAAGTGAATTCCAATCTGACCGTTCAGACTGAGCCGCACTGCTGCAGATCGGATTTCAAAACCACGTATGAAAGTCCGAACTGATTCTGCGTGTTTTTGCAGTTCACACTTCCACACGGATAACTGAGCTATATCACGCATGACCAAAAAGATCTGTGGTGCTGAAATCTGATACATATCTGATACGCGACAATGTGGCCTAATCTGAACAGCCAGATCGGATTTCACGTGATTTTTTTTACGTCAACCCAACTTTGACGAATATATTCGTATTCATGAATGCACTGTGAAGAGAGGGTCATTGCTTTGGTTTTTCTGCACATGCTCTGTCAGTTTACGAGCGTGAAATACTCGAATGTGTGCGAACAGCCTAAAAAATCGGATTTGGTGAGAAAATCGGATTTGGGACGTTTAACGTAGCCTAACAGGCCCACTTTTAGAAGCATGGCTCTAAATAAGCTACAGAAGTGCTCTCTGCCAGACTGTTCGGCGCTTCATGGCTGCTGCTCAACTATTCACTGTCCAACAATACCTCACGCATTTCTTGAGATTTCTCGTAAGGGGCGGCCAATTTGACGACATTTTATACGACAAATATAACGACAAATTATATCACAAAAAAAAAAACAATGATGTTCAGATTTGCCTCTATTTTGCCATCAAATACACTCCATAAAAACCTCAGAAGACATCTGTAGGTTCACTGGTGGGTTTGAATAGTACTAAAATAGCTAGATTAAGTCATGCTGCCGTCTGGTTCCATTCGCCACCACTGTAACGAAATTTGTGTCGGTACGTTTCTCGACAGTAAACATCTTTTTAAAACTTTCCACCAAACCCAAACTCTCCAAACTAGTGCTTACATCTCAAACACTGCATTCTGAGGACATTTTAAAATAGTAATGGACTGCCCCTTTAACAGAAAAGCCCAGCAGCATGACTTCTGCTCTAGAAAGAGCTCCAGGTTCCCAGCCAATCAACACGAAGGACCCTCTGAGCTGAACCTCAATGGGTTCTTTAGCTATGACACTCAGCAATGCGTTACCTACCAGTCCATCGCAGTTGCTGATGGCCACCGACGCGTCCGGCATGTCCGTCACATCTCCAGTGAACACACAGTCTCCACGGACACGCATCCTGGCCTTCTCCTCGAAGTCCTCGTGCCACTCCAGGTGGGCTCCAGGGGCCACCAGCCTGTTGTTGGCCTTCAGCCGCAGGTGCAGCTCCTTGCCGAACACGGTGACGTTAAAAAACACCTGCTGAGTGTCTCTCTCCCCCTGTTGCTCTCCCTCGGGGACGCTGCGGGTCACCCGTTTGGCTTTTCCCGAGGCGGCAGTGGCAGCGGCGGCGGCGGCGGCGGCCGAGAGCACATGGGAGACGTAGTGTCCGCGAGAGTCCGTGCTGAACGGAACGATCAGGCCATACTCACTCAGCTTTCCCGAGAGGTCGGCTGTGGGAGAGAAGCGGGACAAGCCTCGGGTCAGAGACTGAAGAACAGCTCACACAACATCTGATCAGTGCAGTGAGGTGACAAAAGTATTTGGACACCTGCCTATTCACTGTTTCTTCTGAAATCAAGGCTATTAAAAAAATTATCCTGCTTTTGTTGGAGTGACAGCGGCATCTCTACTGTCCAGTAGGCTTTCTACTAGATTTTGGAGGAGGAGCATTGCTGTGAGGATTTGATTGCATCCAGCGACAAGATAATAAGGTAAATAAGGTCAGGATGTTGGATGATTGCTCACCACCCCACTTCATTCTCCCCAGCTCATCCCATTCAAAAGTACTGGATTGATCTCCATCCATCATTCCACAGCTTAATGCTGCTGGGGGGCTTTATGCCCCCCTCTAGCCCACGCCTGGCATTATTAGGCAGCATGGAGCCAATAGCTTCACGATGTTGATCTGCTCCAAAGGGTCCTATTCTATTGGCAGTACTTCTTCTCTACAGGGACTAGACAAGCTGTGTGTGTATAAGTGTCAGCCATGGGTGCAACTTAAAGTAGCTGAATGCATTCATTAGAAGGGGTGTCCACAAATTTTTGGACATGCAGTGCAGTTAGTTGCTAAAATCACAGCCTGTGCATCATCATCATCTTCATCATCAGCAGCAGCAGTAGCAGCAGCAGCAGCTCACCTGATTTACCACCATTAAGCCCTGATTTACCACCAAACCAGGTGTTGATCTGAGGAGAACTCTAAATAATACTAGACTCCATAAGAGAGGAGAACTTTGGAGATGTTCTAATGAGGAACACAGTAATGGAGAACCTCCACCACCACTTTCTGTAGGAGTGTTATTATTAGTGATTATTCTAGTCCTGGACAGTCCTGGCTGTGGTATCTAAAGATGAACAGCTGGATTACCTGTAGATAACAGCTCTCTAATCAAGGTAAGACGAGCATCCTAAACTTCAAAGCTGTACTGAGTAATAAGGGATTATTAGGGAAGGCAGATGCAGTGGTCAGTGGTCAGGAGACGTCTGGACGCTTGGTCACAGATCTTCTACTGCTGCTCTCCAGAGTTTGCTCTCCTTCTGGTGATATCCAGATGTCCCATCTTAAACTTTCACAGCTCACTGATATAATCATGAGCAGAGACACAATCACACAGTGTGTGTAGGTCTAGTAAAGTGTATCCAGAACAACAGCTGTAGCTAAACGTTCCCAGTAAACACACACACACACACACACACTCTTCAGGTAACAAAGTGCATTCTAAGGCATGGAGCCATCATTCATTGGGAAAAAATGCTCATGATTACCCATTAGCTTAAATTATCTTAGATTAGTTGGGTTCAATAACAGTAGTTTAACAAAGAATGGTTGGGATTAGTTGAGGATAGTTGATTAATTGATGAATTAGTTAGTTAGTTAGAAGAAAGGTTAAGAACATTTGAGTTAGCTAAGAAAAGCTCAAACTAGTTGAGTTAAGAATAGGTTAGAGTCAGTTGAGTTAGTTGAGAAAGGATTAGTTCGCTTATGTTAACGGAGGTTACAATTAGTTAAGAATAGCTGCATGTAGAGCTGAATTAGATTAGAATGGGGTCATATTGGGTTGAGTTAGTTAAGAAAGAGTTAGTTCACTTAACAGTAGTTTAAGATTAGCTGAGTTAACAAAGAATGGTTGGGATTAGTTGAGGATAGTTGATTAATTGATTAATTAGTTAATTAGTTAGTTAAAAGAGAGGTTAAGATCATTTGAGTTAGCTAAGAAAAGCTCTAGAATAGCTAAAAGTTAGCTGAATTAGATTAGAATGGGGTCATATTGGGTTGAGTTGAGTTAGTTAAGAATAGCGGAGTTACGCTGGGTTTATTAAGAATAGCTGTGATTAGTTGAGTTAGTTAAGAATAGCGGAGATACGCTGGGTTTATTAAGAACAGCTGTGATTAGTTGAGTTAGTTAAGAATAGCGGAGTTACGCTGGGTTTATTAAGAACAGCTGTGATTAGTTGAGTTAGTTAAGAATAGCGGAGTTACGCTGGGTTTATTAAGAACAGCTGTGATTAGTTGAGTTAGTTAAGAATAGCGGAGTTACGCTGGGTTTATTAAGAACAGCTGTGATTAGTTGAGTTAGTTAAGAATAGCGGAGTTACGCTGGGTTTATTAAGAACAGCTGTGATTAGTTGAGTTAGTTAAGAATAGCGGAGTTACGCTGGGTTTATTAAGAACAGCTGTGATTAGTTGAGTTAGTTAAGAATAGCGGAGTTACGCTGGGTTTATTAAGAACAGCTGTGATTAGTTGAGTTAGTTAAGAATAGCGGAGTTACGCTGGGTTTATTAAGAATAGCTGTGATTAGTTGAGTTAGTTAAGAATAGCGGAGTTACGCTGGGTTTATTAAGAATAGCTGTGATTAGTTGAGTTAGTTAAGAATAGCGGAGTTACGCTGGGTTTATTAAGAATAGCTGTGATTAGTTGAGTTAGTTAAGAATAGCGGAGTTACGCTGGGTTTATTAAGAATAGCTGTGATTAGTTGAGTTAGTTAAGAATAGCGGAGTTACGCTGGGTTTATTAAGAATAGCTGTGATTAGTTGAGTTAGTTAAGAATAGCGGAGTTACGCTGGGTTTATTAAGAATAGCTGTGATTAGTTGAGTTAGTTAAGAATAGCGGAGATACGCTGGGTTTATTAAGAACAGCTGTGATTAGTTGAGTTAGTTAAGAAAAGCGGAGTTACGCTGGGTTTATTAAGAACAGCTGTGATTAGTTGAGTTAGTTAAGAATAGCGGAGTTACGCTGGGTTTATTAAGAACAGCTGTGATTAGTTGAGTTAGTTAAGAATAGCGGAGTTACGCTGGGTTTATTAAGAACAGCTGTGATTAGTTGAGTTAGTTAAGAATAGCGGAGTTACGCTGGGTTTATTAAGAACAGCTGTGATTAGTTGAGTTAGTTAAGAATAGCGGAGATACGCTGGGTTTATTAAGAACAGCTGTGATTAGTTGAGTTAGTTAAGAAAAGCGGAGATACGCTGGGTTTATTAAGAACAGCTGTGATTAGTTGAGTTAGTTAAGAATAGCGGAGTTACGCTGGTTTTATTAAGAATAGCTGTGATTAGTTGAGTTAGTTAAGAATAGCGGAGATACGCTGGGTTTATTAAGAATAGCTGTGATTAGTTGAGTTAGTTAAGAATAGCGGAGATACGCTGGGTTTATTAAGAATAGCTGTGATTAGTTGAGTTAGTTAAGAATAGCGGAGTTACGCTGGGTTTATTAAGAACAGCTGTGATTAGTTGAGTTAGTTAAGAATAGCGGAGATACGCTGGGTTTATTAAGAACAGCTGTGATTAGTTGAGTTAGTTAAGAATAGCGGAGTTACGCTGGGTTTATTAAGAACAGCTGTGATTAGTTGAGTTAGTTAAGAATAGCGGAGTTATGCTGGGTTTATTAAGAACAGCTGTGATTAGTTGAGTTAGTTAAGAATAGCGGAGATACACTGGGTTTATTAAGAACAGCTGTGATTAGTTGAGTTAGTTAAGAAAGGGTTAGTTCACTTAGTTAAGGTTAGAATTAGTTAAGATTAGAATAGCTAGGTAGTTAGATAAGAATGTGGTGGTAACTGGTTTAGGCATTGAAGAGAAGTTGCAATGGGTTGAGTTAATTAAGAATAGCTGTGATTAGTTGAGTTAGTTACAAAAGATTTGTCTACTCCTTAAGAAAAGTTGCAGTTAGTCGAGTTAGTCAAGAATGGCTGTGATTAGTTGAGTTTATTAAGAATTAATGTGATTAGTTGAGTTACTTACAAAAGATTAGTTTACTTAGTTAATAAAAGTTGCAGGTAGTCAAGTAGTTGAAAAAAATGTGATTGGTTGAGTTAGTTAAGAATAGCGGAGATATGCTGGGTTTAAGAACAGCTGTGATTAGTTGAGTTAGTTAAGAATAGCAGAGATACGCTGGGTTTTTTAAGAATAGCTGTAATTAGTTGAGTTAGTTGAGAAAGAGTTAGTTCACTAAGTTAAGGTTAGAATTAGTTGAGATTAGAACAGCTGGATAGTTAGACGAGACTGAGGTGGTAATTGGTTTGCAATAGGTTGAGTTAATTGATAATAGTTGTGGCTAGTTGAGTTAGTTACAAAAGATTAGTTTAATTGGTTAAGACAAGTTGCAGTTAGTCAAGATACTTAAGAATGGCTGTGATTAGTTGAGTTTATTAAGAATAGCTGTGATTGAGTAAGTTACACTATCCGTGGCTGAAAAGCTGGTTAGTTAAATTAGTTAAGAATTAGTTGGATGAGAATGTGGTGGTTATTAACTTAAGTATTGAAGAGTAGTTGCAGTTAGTCAAGTTAAGAAAAGTTGTGATTAGTTGAATTAGTTACAAAATATTCATTTAAACAGTCAGAAAAAGTTGCAGCTAGTAAAGTTAGTTAAGAACAGCAGTGATTAGTTAAGTTAGGTAAGAACAGCTGTGATTAGTTACGTTAGTTAAGAACAGCAGTGATTAGTTAAGAACAGCAGTGATTAGTTAAGAACAGCTGTGATTAGTGAAGTTAGTTAAGAACAGCAGTGATTAGTGAAGTTAGTTAAGAACAGCAGTGATTAGTTAAGTTAGGTAAGAACAGCTGTGATTAGTTACGTTAGTTAAGAACAGCAGTGATTAGTTAAGAACAGCAGTGATTAGTGAAGTTAGTTAAGAACAGCTGTGATTAGTTAAGAACAGCTGTGATTAGTGAAGTTAGTTAAGAACAGCTGTGATTAGTGAAGTTAGTTAAGAACAGCAGTGATTAGTGAAGTTTACTGAGGTAGTAAAGGACAGTCATGGCTGGTTTAGGTAATTCAGCCTAGCTCAGTTAGTGTAGATAGTTAAGCCGTGATTAGTTCAGGTGGTTGAGTCGGTGGAGGCTCACGAGCGCATCGCTGTTCATGTTGTGCAAAAAGTGCATCTTAAGCCCTCAGATCTGGATAATTAATGATGATCAATAATTAGTTCCTAATGACTGAACTTCACTTTGGTGCGTCCTGAGATCAGCAGCTGATTAAACCTGGGTTTTAACTCGAGCAGCTGAACAGCTGAGCTGATCAGTGGAGGAGTTCTGATGGGAACAGCTGCAGCTACTGAGGAATGAACGCATCCTCTCCAGCTGCTGCAGGAGGTTCTGCAGCTCGGTTCTCCAACGGGTTCCCTGCTGCTTCACAGCCCTGCAACGCTGCCCAGCCACACTGCTCCATCCCAGGCTGTGTGTGAGAGAGAGGGTCTAGCGGAGTGTGTGTGTGTGTGTGTGTGTGTGTGTGTGTGTGTGTATCCAGAGGTTTTCAGCCGGGTCTCAAAGTTTCCTCGCGCGCACAAAAGCCGTTTTTGCCTACCGTGTGTGAGAGCCGCGTGCCCGCTGGGCAGCAGAGCGCCGAGGGTGCAGTAGAGCAGAAGGCGCGCGAGCTCCATGATCTTCCCAAACTTTCCAAACGGTGCGAACTTCCCTCTCCTTCAGCGCGAGCCTGCACAGCTCCCCGCGGCCCCGGATCATGGGGAAAGCTGGCGCGTGCGTGTGTGTGTGCGAGGAGAGCAGGACAGACACAGCATTGCTCACACACACACACACACTCTCTCTCTCTCTCTCTCTCTCCCCCTTACACACACTTCCCCTAACACACAGCCTGCTACTGCTACGGCCCGAGAGAGAGAGAGAGAGAGAGAGAGAGAGAGAGAGGTAGAGAGAGAGAGAGAGAGAGAGAGAGAGAGAGAGAGAGAGAGAGGTAGAGAGAGAGAGAGAGAGAGGTAGAGAGAGAGAGAGAGAGAGAGAGAGAGAGGTAGAGAGAGAGAGAGAGAGAGAGAGAGAGAGAGGTAGAGAGAGAGAGAGAGGTAGAGAGAGAGAGAGAGAGAGAGAGAGAGAGAGAGAGAGAAAAAGAGAGAGAGAGAAAGAGAGAGAGAGAGGTAGAGAGAGAGAGAGAGAGAGAGAGGGAGAGAGGAGGGGTAGTAGCGAGGGAGAGAGACAGGGGGCGCTGCTGAGTCGCCCCGGTTTTAACAACGTGGCTTCAATCATCCTCAGCTGAAAGGGTTAAAGGCAGAAAAGCGCGTGCCCTGCTGCACTTTAAAGGGGGGGGGGGGGGGGGGCATCAGAGCAAGTGTGTGCGCGCGCGCGCGTGTGTGTGTGTTACAGTGCGTAAGATATAAATATGAGAAACTTTTAATTAATTAACTAATCCATTAATTAATAAACACAGCCTAGATAGTATGCAACAGTGTGAGCACGTGCACAATATTTAAGGTTAGAAAGTGATGATGATTGTTGTAATAATAATAATAATAATAATAATAATAAACAAAACGAATAACAAAAACAACAATGATGATTGATTGTAATATTTTAATAATAAGTAGCTGATTTGTATTATGTATTAGTTCTTTTATTGTTATCGTTGTTATTATTACTAATACATAATAAAACTCAACTAATTATTAATTAAATAATAATACAATAAATTAGTGTTATTTGTAATTAGTTTTAGTCATTATTATTATTATTATTATTATTATTATTGCTTTTATTAGGAGTAGTAGAGGTGTTTATATTTGGGGTTTTTTTGGGGGGGGTGCTCTATGGTGTGCAATGCTTTATAAACCAACCAACCAACAAACAGCTAGATGAATATTTAAATTAATTAGTTAATTAATAAATACGTATATTTTTAAAACTTCTGTTTCATGTGAACTTTAAAAGTAGATATAAACCAGAAAGATTAATAAACTGAATAATAAGTACCATCATCTTTATTATAATTCATAGCCAAAATATTCAAAAGCCTTTTTATTTTTATTAATACATTGATGTATAAATACAACGTGTGTGTGTGTGTGTGTGTGTGTGTGTGTGTAACAGTGAGAGCACAATATTCCTTAAATAGTCCATAAATTGATGTTTTTAATATTATATTTTAGATGTTCTGTGGTGTGCAATTTATAATAACCACAACAATATTACAAATATTAGCATTAATAATAATAATAATAATACAAACCATAACATCTGTTAAAGAAGTATCTGATCTGTGCAAAACAGCCGGAACTTATTAAAGAGACTCGCAGCGTAGCAACCCCTGCTGTTCACCTCTCTACACTCACTGGCCACTTTATTAGAAACCCACTTTATTAGAAACCCTTACCTTGTGCTTCCACTCACTGGCCACTTTATTAGAAACACCTACCTTGTGCTTGTTTCCACACGCCGGCCACTTTATCAGAAACCCCTACGTTAGGCTTTCACATGCTGGCCACTTTATTAGAAACCAAGGTGGAGCTTCTAGAGCTGGGTTTCTGATAAAGTGGCCAGAGGTTGAACTATGAACTAAGCGGTCTGGAGCGTCTCCGTGGGAAGGCTGCGGTTCAATCCGTGGTCTTTAAAGGCCGTGATGACTCTCCTGCCCGTGTTTAGAGGTGAACCTGGGTCAGTTTACTCTCATTTCCTGGGTGACTCAGCGCTCTCTAGGCCGCACGGCTGTGTGGAAGTTCGGTGGGGGTTAATTCGGCTGCTGCCCCCTGCAAAGAGTGAGCCGGGGGTTTAGCTTCGAGTAGTGGAGAAAGCTCTGAGCTTATGTCTCACTCTCCAGGAGACAGATGACTAACACCTCCCGCCCTGTCCGACGCTCCATCTCTTAACCCCTCTTGCACTGCCGTGCAAAGGACAGGACAGGACAGTGGTCCTCCAGGACCAGATCTGAGAACCTTCAGCACCTCCAAGACCTGGCTCTGCTCCTGTTTAGCAGGGTGGCTATTGGTGCTTCACATTAGTGACACTGTGAATTAACACATGTCCTGTCCCTGAATCTACTCTGATCGGATTCTGTTCACACTGGTCATTAAATGTGGCTCCAGTGGAGACGAGATCGGACGAGATCGGACGAGATCGGACGAGATCGGACGAGATCGGACGAGATCGGACTTTACTTTCCTGTGTAAAAACACACCAACATCTACATCACTTCAGTTCTGCTCCCTGTAGACGACGGGTTCTCATGAAAAACGTCCCGCTCCGGGATAGCACAACTGGCTTTGCCCAATCAGAGGTGGGTTGACGCCACTTCCTCCCCACATGCTGGTCAGCACAGGCGTCTGTCAGCTGGTGTATCGGAGCTGGGGAGCCACGCTTCCTCCGAGCATGCTGGCTAGCTAGCAAATCTGCATCAGGAGGAGGACGTGTGCTCGTCTTCAGCGTCCTCATGTTGGGGGCATTGGGGTTCCACCAGGGACTACCCGAAAAGACACCGACAACCAAGAACATCTCAGAACCACAACCTCCACTACAACACTGCTAAACTACCGAAAGACGCTACAGAAAGGTGCTTAGATGCCATGATTTCCACCAAAGGGGTGTTCCCAAGTCCTGGTCTCACACTCACTACTTTGTAATGTGTCCAAACTTTTGAACAGGCCACTTTGGTGCCTTAGATGTTGAGGAAATGTGTTTACTGCTCTCAAGTGGAACAAAATGACGGTGTTTTACAAAGAGAAGGGGGCCCAGAACAAAACCTTGAGAACACCCTGAGTGACAGGGTGGTAAATGAGCTGAATGATACACAGGAGGGACGGCGGCGGCGGCGGCGGCAGCAGCAGCCCATGAGTCACAGGTTTTACTGCAGGTAAAATCACCCTGGTTTGCTTTTTCCAAAACACAAAAAACAGAGAGAGCGAGAGAGCAAGAAAGAGAGCAAGAGAGAGAGAGTTCATCTCCTCTATTAGCACTAATCAATGGGTCGGGTCTAGACACCTGCATTAGTGAAGCTCCGCTCCAAAAAACTGGATTACAACCCGACTCCTAATTACAGCTCTGCCGAGAAACGCCGGCAGTGTTTACCAGCCAAAATCTCAGGACATTTAAATGATGGTGGTGCAGCTGAAACAGTCCAATTTGTACCATCAGTTGTTGTTCGGCGTTCCTGAGGTTACGCAAAGCTCTCAATAAAATAAACACACCCACCTAAAGTCGCTGTACTCGTCCAACACATCATAATTAAGCTACTTTAATAAATAAAGGTGCTAAAAAGGTTCTTCTACCATTTTTAGTTGGTAAAGAAGCATTCTGTACGAGAGATGTAAGGGTAAAGCAGTCACTGTAGAGGTTCCTCACTCATTTAGAGGTTCTTCCCACTTATTCTTTTCATATTTGTATTAAAAAGTGATTAATATTAAACCATAAATGGTTCCTCTATGGCAGGGGTTGGTAATTCCGTTCCTGGAGGGCTGGATTTGTGCTCTTCCTGCTTAAGCCCACCTGATTCAGTAGAGCAGGACTCAACAGGGGACTCCGCCCCCTGTTGCTCACCCCTCTTGAATGGCTCAAAGAACCATTTTCTCACCATTTTTTTTAAGATGGTCAATTACCCAACCCCCATCACACGCGACACCCCCCCTCAACACAAGCAAGGGCGAGACCAACACACCAACGCCCCCTCCGACACATGCCCAGCCAGCCACACCTTTTGGAACTGCCGCTGATGCAACATCACCAGGCAACCAATGCAGAGTGATGTGGGGGTGGGACAGCGCCATCTATCCACCCTAGAGAGAGTGCAAGGCCCCGGCTGCCGATGGCTAGCAGCGTGATCGGGATTCGATCCAGCAACCCTCTGATCACAGTGACAGCGCCTTAGTCCCCGTATTCTGTTGACAGGTTTCTAATAAAGTGGCCAGTTGAAGCTGGTGTGGTGTTTCTGATCCAGAACTAATCATGCAAATAAGCATCTGACCTCGCTAATGCTTCTGTGTGATTGAATGCAATCAAATCCTCACAGCAGTGTTCCAGTGTTTACTCATACAGAGCAATTTATTGGGAAGGCCTACACCTGGGTATACCTACTTAGTCATGCTATTATCTAAGCAGCCAATCGTGTGGCAGCAGTGCACGATACCATAGAGCATCGTGTAGCTCTATGCTAATCACCTTGTTTATGAGGGCTGAGGTCAGCAGGGAATGGTCAGACTGGTTGGAGTGGACAGGAAGGCTACAGAAGCTCAGATAACCACCCACGAGGAGCAAAAAGAAGACCACATCGGCAGAAGCGCCGAAGAACCACGTCAGGTTCCACTTCGATCAGCCAAGACCAGAAAGCTGAGGCTGCAGTGGCTCAGCACAGGCTCAGCAACACTGGACGGTGCACGGCTGGAGAGATGTAGCCTGGTCTGATGAATCGGTTTAGCATTCATCACTTGACTATTTAGGTACGAGCAGGCAGTTAGACAGTCGCTCCACCCAAGAGCAGTTTTTACGTAGTATGTAACACTCCTGAAGAAAGTGGTGGAGGTTCTCCATCACTGTGTTCATCATTAGAACATCTCCAAAGTTCTCCTCTCTCATGGAGTCTAGTATTATTTAGAGTTCTCCTCAGATCAACACCTGGTTTGGTGGTAAATCAGGGCTTAATGATGGTGAATCAGGTGATCTGCTGCTGCTGCTGCTGATGGAGTTGAACACATCCTCCACGCTGTGCTGGCTGGACTGGGGGGCGTCCAGGAGAAACCTGGAGGAACCGAGCGAGCTCTGTTCTTCTGACTAGCTCACCGACAAGATCTAACTACTTTCTTTCTTCAGAATGAGAAGCTCTGGGATCTGATGAATCTCTCTTCTCTGTTCTTCTGATCTTGAATAACTTGAACCTGAACTCCGTCTCTGCAGGAGGAAGCATTTTCAGGTACTGCTCCACGCTGTGCCTCTGGCTGCTTTACTCCTGAATGCATGTCTTTGTGCGGCGGCGTCTCTGCATCCGTCTGAAGCGTCAGCTTGAGTTTCAGCTCAGCCTGGATACGGCAGGATCTGGACAGCATTTCAAAGGCCAGCGCCGTCCGCCGGGCCTTATCTGCACCCCGCAACCCAATAGCACTGTAATCACATGTCCACTCTACTATACACTACACCAGAGACACACAGGGGGTGGGAGGGGCTAACATTTAGCATCTTAGCATCACACATTCTGTACGTGTGTGTACATTATGTAAATATAACTACTTTGAATTACTTGGCATCCACCATGAATTATTCAGTATCCACTATGAATTATTCAATATTTATTTTGAATTTTTCAGTAACTGCTAAGAATTATTCAGTATCCATTATGAATTATTGAGCAACTACTATGATATGTAGTATTTACTATGAATGACTCTGTACCCACTATGATTTATTGAGTAACTGCTAAAAATGATTCAGTATCCACCATGAATGACTCTATTATGATTTATTCAGAATCCATTATAAATTATTCAATATTTACTATGATTCATTCAGTAACGTCTATGAATGCCTCTGTATCCACTAACTGATTCAGTAATCACTATGAACGACTCAGAATCCATTATGATTTATTCAGCAACTACTATGATGTATGTAGTATTTACTATGAATGACTCTGTATCCACTATGAATTATTGAATAACTGCTAGACATTATTCAGTTTCTACTATGCATGACTCCGTATTTATTATGATTTATTCAGTATCCATTATGAATTATTTAATATTTACTATGATTCATTTAGTAAATTCTATAAATGCTTCTGTATCCACTATGAATGACTCAGTATCCACTAACTGATTCAGTAAATACTATGAATGACTCAGAATCCATTATGATTTATTCAGTATACATTATGAATTATTCAATATTTACTATGAATTATTCAGTAACTGCTATAAATGACTTCCACTATGGACTGATGATTTCCATTCTGACTCAGTTATTATTATGAATACCTCAGTATCCACTATGGACTGATGATTTACTCAGTACCCACTATGAATTACTCAGTATCTACTAAATTTCTCTGTAATTACTATGAACAACTCAGTATCTATTATGATTTATTCAGAACACATTATGAATTCTTCAATATTTACTATGAATGCCTCTGTATCCACTATGAATTATTCAGTATCCACTATAAATGACTCTGCATCCACTATGAACTCTTCAATATTTACTATGAATTATTCAGTATCCACTATGAATTACTCAGTAATTGCTATGGATGACTCAGGATCCATTATGATTTATTCAGTATCCACTCTGAATTATTTATTACCTACCATAAATTTAGTACCCCACTATAAATGACTCCGTATTTATTATATATTATTCAGCAGCTACTATGGATGACTGTGTCCATCATGAATTACTCAGTATTTTACATGACATTTTAGCAACTATAATATACTATAATATGACTTAGCATCCATTATGAATAATTGAATTACTATTAGAAATGATTCAGTATCCAGTACGAACATTTACTATTAACCATTCTGTCCCTACTCTGAATTCCTCACTATCCACTATAGATGATCCAGCATCTATGATGAATTATTCAGGATCTGCCTGGAGTTAGACTTCTTCCAGCCTGAGCTCAGTGACTCAGCGACGATCACGGTCATCTGGTCATCGCTCTCTGGATCGGCTCACAGATGTTTGGAGATGTAATCCTCTGGATGGGAAGAAAAGACCTGGTAGGACATTAAAGTGGTACCTCCAGGAGAGGAACCCGTCATTTAGTCCCCCACCCCCCTTCCCTCCCTCCCTCCCTCCCTCATCCAAACCCAAACTTTCTAAAGTGCATGTGAGGTGATGACCCCTTACACCAGGGTGGTCAAGCTCTGTAATCAAACACGCTTACCATGAACCAGGGGTCTTCAGGGGTAATCCAGAGAGATAGCTGCCGAAATGACCGGAGACGTTACCATGGCAACATGAGAAAACAGCCTACATAAATATCCCGGTTACATTTCACCCTGTGTTTGTCCCTCATGGTCTCCAGCTCTTGGTCAATCACAGTCAGAGTCAAAGTCCACTAATTACCAGGTGAAGTGAATAACAGTGATGATCTGGTTCCAGTGGCTCCAGTCAAGGGGTGGATCCACATAGTGACCAGTCAAGCGTAAGAATCTGAGACACTTGGACAAGAACCAGACTGACTGGGTCAGAACATCTCCAGAACATCAGCAGGCAGGTCCTGTTGGGTGTTCCAGTGGTATGCAGTGTTCATCACCACCTATCAAAAGTGCTCCAAGGAAGGACAACCGGTGAACCGGGGTCAGGGTCATGGGTGCTCAAGGCTCATTGACATTCATGGAGGCCACAGCAGGAGACCTTCAGAGGTCTTGTGGAGTCCATGCCTCGAATGGGCAGATCTGTTGTAGCGGCACAAGCGGGACCTACTGGAAATTAGCACCACCTCCCTCATATCAAGTCTGATTGGTGTATGATTTTACAAAAGGCAACATAACACAAAAAAATTAATTATTAATATACACAACAAAAATTCATTTATATATATTACACATATATATATATATACACATTATATATATACACTTATTTGCACACATTGTGTGTGTGTACGTATACACACACATATATACATACACACACCTATATATACACATACATATATACATACACACACCTATATATACACACACACACACAAATTCATATATTTCCCACATATTTCCTGCTTGTTGTTTCTCCAAACCCACCCTCTGAAGGACTCCACCATCTAACCACACAAACTTTCTCAGATTTGGCAAATTTGCTGGCATTTCCCTTAAAGTCAGTCCATGCAGACATTAAATCCAGACGTCTGCACGGCTGAAAAACAAGAGACCATATGGGCATAATTAATCGGTTGTTCTGTACTCCTGTCTTCTGTGCTGTACACTGTGTGTGTGTGTGTGTGTGTGTGTGTGTGTATGTATGTTGTGTTGACTGCCTCCAGCTGCATGCTTCCTTAATTCACCACACACACTGTAGGCAAACCATGCAATGACCTCATAGAAAATGCCCCCTCCAGGGGGTATTATGAGTAATGTGGAGCTGTAGACCACTTTTCCACAGTCAGACAGCATCAGACTCCAACATTGGGACACGAGCCAAACATGCAGAAGAGCTCTGAGAGAGAGTCGGGCTAAAAACCAAGTTTACCAAGTCCGAGAACAGAAAGCTGAGGCTGCAGCGGCTCGGCCCCGGCTCACCAACACTGGACAGCAAGACTGAGTTTTGTCGACAGAGGTAAACTGAGCTGAACTGAATTAAACTGAGCTGAACTGAATTAAACTGAGCTGAACTGAATTAAACGGAGCTGAACTGAATTAAACGGAGCTGAACTGAATTAAACTGAGCTGAACTGAATTAAACTGAGCTGAACTGAATTAAACGGAGCTGAACTGAATTAAACTGAGCTGAACTGAATTAAACGGAGCTGAACTGAATTAAACGGAGCTGAACTGAATTAAACTGAGCTGAACTGAGTCGGAGAGCCAAACAAACTCAAACTGAGTTCAACTGAGAATCAGAATCAAATGAGCTAAACTGAGTCGAAGAGTCAGTCAAACGGAGTTAAACTGAATTCGAATCAAATGAGTTCAACTGAGTTGAAGAGTCAAAAAGTCAAACTGAGTAAAATTGAACTGAGGCCAACTTAGATAAACATAGTTAGAATCTAATAAGTTCAACTGCGTTGAAGAGTCAGTCAAACTGAGATAAACTGATTCTTCGTAAACTGAATCAGAATAAAAGTAGTTCAACTGAGTCAAAGAGTGAAAACGTCAAACTGAGTCAAATTGAACTGAGGCTAACTTAGATAAACATAGTTAGAATCTAATAAGTTCAACTGCGTTGAAGAGTCAGTCAAACTGAGATAAACTGATTCTTCGTAAACTGAATCAGAATAAAAGTAGTTCAACTGAGTCAAAGAGTGAAAACGTCAAACTGAGTCAAATTGAACTGAGGCTAACTTAAACAGGCTAACTTAAACTGAGTTAAACATAGTTAGAATCAAAAGATTCAACTGAGTCGTAGAGTCAGTCAAACTGATCCAGAATCAAACTAACTAAACCAAGTCGAAGAATCAAAGTCAAATCAAGTTAAACAGAGTCAGAATCAAAGTCAAATTAAGTTCGATTGAGATGAACTGAGCCAGAATCAAATGAGTTAAATTGACTAGAAGAGTCAAACAAACAGTCAAGCTGGGCTAAAGTGAACTGAACTGAGGCTAACCGAGTTTAACTGAATCACACAGAGTTGAACTGAGTCAAACTGAACTACACTGAACTGATTTGAATGAGAAACTGAACTGAGCTGGTATGTAAAGCAGCAAACTGCGAGAGTGGAACACAGGACCCCTAATACAGACCACACACATACAGACCACCACACACACACTTATGTTTCTGTCGGTGGTGGAAACACATTAACTCCAGCATCACAAGTAGGCTGTTCACTTCCGATCCAAAGTCCACAGCGGTGCCGTCCAGCTCCAGAGAGGCCTGGAATTTCATTCTTTCTGAGCGAGCGTGTCAAAACAGAGAACACAGCTTGATCCGCCTACTGAAGAGGAAGAGCGGTTTAGGCTTCCACTGTAGAAAAAGAATAAATACATGAAAGTAGAAATGATGGAGTGAAGTGTGGCAGATCTCTCCTCCTGTTGTATTTCCAGGATTTACGAAGGATCAGTGAGTGCAGAGCCAATACCTGGACGATGCAGCACTGCAGGACCCTGCTGTTCTTCTCCACAACAACCACTGCATCCATTCACACACACACACACACACACACACACACACACACACACACACACACACACACACGAAGCTGGAAGTTTACAAACCTTATTTAATGGAGAGTGCAAAAAAATCTCATTGGAAAATACTGTGCGCTCCTTTACAAAACAGAAAATCAGTGGTTTCAGGAATCTGTTCTCTGATATTAACAATAACAGTTATTATTATTATAAAAATAAAAAAAAGCAAACGAGTGAAAACAGAAAATCAGGATTAATAAACTATACAAGCTAAAACACAGACGTTAAAACTAGAATAAAAGCAGGCATGGGGGCATTAAAGCTGAACTACTCCAGGGTTTAACGACAGATCCGTCACGTGCTATCTGTGAAACAGCAAAGGAGAGAGGACAGAGAGTCCCGCTTAACAGTTTAAGCACAAACGTGATCGTGACCGTGGACGTTTACAACCAAACGTCAAATGTAATACTGCGATTCTAGTGGCTAAATCCAGCCATCAATGCCTTCGGCACGTAGGGGGAATTCTCTGTAAAGGACATCATGCACACATGGCTGAGTTGAGCTCTTTTCTAAAGCTCTAGGGGTTTGAGAGAGATGCTAATGCTAGCAGTCAGTCAAACTGAGTTGAACTGAGTCAGAATCAAATGAGTTAAACTGAGTCGAAGAGTCAGTCAAACTAAGTTAAATCTAGTTGAACTGAATCAGAATCAAATGAATTAAACTGAAAATCAGAATCAAATGAATTAAACTGAGAATCAGAATCAACTGAGTTCAAGTGAGTCTAAGAGTCAGTCAAACTAAGTTAAATCTAGCTGAACTGAATCAGAATCAAATGAATTAAACTGAAAATCAGAATCAAATGAATTAAACTGAGAATCAGAATCAAATGAATTAAACTGAGAATCAGAATCAATTGAGTTCAAGTGAGTCTAAGAGTCAGTCAAACTAAGTTAAATCTAGCTGAACTGAATCAGAATCAAATGAATTAAACTGAAAATCAGAATCAAATGAATTAAACTGAGTCGAAGAGTCATCGTCAAAGAGTTAAAGTCAAATAGAGTTAAACTGAGTCAGAATCAAAGGAGTTAAACTGAATCGAAGAGTCAAGGTCAAACTAAGCTAAATCAAGTTGAACTGAATCAGAATCAAATGAGCTAATGCTAAGCTAACTTCCACACTCAGGCCTTGACCGTGTGGTTTTGGACACTGCGTGACTCACCGTTGACTAAAGCACATTAGCATACACTATCTGTCCAAATGTTTGTGGACACCTCAAACATGAACCTATTGGCACCACGCACCATGGTATAAAGCCCCCCCAGCACTGAGGAGCTGTGGGGCAGTGGAAGAACTGTGTTCTTTGGAATGATGGTGGAGGAGCTCCATCCAGTACTTTAGGGATGAGCTTGGGAGGGAGTTGGGGGTAACCACCACTCATCCAGTCAAAAGCTCACAGTTGTGCTCCACCTCCAAAATCTAGTAGAAAGCCTCATTCTTCTCTGGACAGTAGAGACGGTTACTCACAACAAAAGCAGGAGAGACTTTTTAATAGCCTTGATTTCAGAACAAAGAAACAATGAACGAGCGGGTGTCCAAATACTTTTGTCCATAAACGTTGCGTCCCAGCTGATCGACTACACTTGGGATAAGAGTGGAGAAACGGGAAATCTGATCAAAACTATCACTTTACGACTCGGAACTGGAGTTTAAGGAGGTGAACAGCTGCAGCAGGTTCTAGAGGTCCACCAGGTGGACGTTTTGTATGAACGCGCTAAAAAAAGATGAATAATAAAAAAAATAAAAACAATAAAAACAAAAACACAATCTAATAAAAACATGAGGATAAAAAAAAAACACAGCACTGAAACTGAAAGGGGGATGAACGCACAGTGATCAGATCAATGCACAGCATCTTCAGATTACGCCATTAGTTCCTGTACAGGTCACAGTGCAGCTCGCCGTCTCTGCCCCCCACCGCCCCCTGTCCCCGTCCCCCTGGCTCTCAGATGAACTCTCCTCTGAAGGGAAGGTTCTGGGTGTTTTGTTCTTGCCAGCGGAAGCGGAGGCGAGCGAGGGTCGAGTCCTTCAGGTTCTCAAACTCAGTGAAGCCCAGCTGGTTCAGCAGGTCGTAAACTCCGGCCCGTGCAGCCACCTAAACACACACACACACACACACACACACACACACACACACACACACACACACACACACACACACACACACACACACGTTATTTACACTGACCAGAGCCAAGTGCTTTTTCCCATCTTACAGGAACTCTGGCCAGGGGGTCGGTTAACAGCCAGCATTAAAGAGCCCATAACCCAAATTTTATAAACAGTCGATATTTCATTTCCCAAACACTGTTCATCCCTTAAAAATGAAATTGGCTGGTGTGGTTACTGCGCCTTTAAGACTGATGGAAATGTGAATGTAAAATGAGCTCTGCTCTGATTGGCTGCTGTGTATTGTGCCACATTTATGAAGCAATCCAGGCTGAAGCTCTTCTAATGACTTCTATATAAATTGCTGTAGGCTGATTGGATATGGCTAAACTGCTCTTACTCTAGGCCAAACGGGTGTGGCTAAACTGCTCTAGGTCCAAATGGGTGTGGCTAAACTGCTCTAGGCTGAACGGGCAAAACCTCTGACTGATCTTGTATGGAGGTAGATGGATGGACACCGTCCGTCAACATCACTCAAAGTAAAAACCAGAGAGACAGCAACAGCAGACACACACACACACACACACACACACACACACACACACACACACACAAATTTGAGTTCAGAGCTTCTGCGGAAAGTGTTTGGTTCCCGCTGAGCATTATTAATAATGGGGGCGATATCAATATCTACAGCAGCCCACGTCCAACGGGCAGGAATCCTCTCCCTGACCTGAAAACATCCGCTCTGTGGGCTTCCCTGGACCCTCTCCCAGCCATCAGAACACACAGCAGCTCAACTGTATTTACTCACGTCTGCCTGGTTAGGAGCCAAAGCCAAGAAATTAGCATGTTTAGTATTTAGATTTGGGCTGAGATTTACTACACAGCATTCAAAAGTTTGGACAACTGTATGGTCATTGCTCTGACAAGTGCAAGTAGTATATAAGAGAGGCAGAGAGGGCCTATAGGAGAGAGAAAGAGACAGACCGAGAGTGAGGCCATCTACACTATATAGACAAAAGTATTGGGACATCTGCTCATTCACTGTTGCTGTCCAGGAAAGGGATCTGACCCTGATTTGCACCCAAGAAGGACAACATTTGACCTGTACTTGCAGTTCATTCACTTAAGATCTGACTTGAGCTTCAGAAAATCAGGACTTGACCTGGAAGTGAACTTCCACAGACCTCAATATCCTCGAACTTGAGACTGGACCTGGACTCCCACCTCAGGGACTAGAGACTAGACCTGGACGCCCACCTCAGGGACTAGAGACTGGACCTGGACGCCCACCTCAAGGACTAGGGACTACAGACCTGGACTCCCACCTCAGGGACTAGAGACTGGACCTGGACTCCCACCTCAGGGACTAGAGACTGGACCTGGACTCCCACCTCAGAGACTAGAAACTGGACCTGGACTCCCCCCTCAGAGACTAGACCTGGACTCCCCCCTCAGGACCTAGAGACTGGACTCCCACCTCAGGGACTAGAGACTGGACTCCCACCTCAGGGACTAGAGACTGGACTCCCACCTCAGGGACTAGAGACTGGACTCCCACCTCAGGGACTAGAGACTGGACTCCCACCTCAGGGACTAGAGACTCAATCCGGATTCACACCTCAGGGACAAGAGACTGGATCCGGATTCACACCTCAGAGACTAGAAACTGGACCTGGATTCCCCCCTCAGAGACTAGACCTGGACTCCCACCTCAGGACCTAGAGACTGGACTCCCACCTCAGGACCTGGAGACTGGACTCCCACCTCAGGACCTGGAGACTGGACTCCCACCTCAGGACCTGGAGACTGGACTCCCACCTCAGGGACTGGAGACTGGACTCCCACCTCAGGGACTGGAGACTGGACCTGGACTCCCACCTCAGGGACTAGAGACTGGACCTGGACTCCCACCTCAGGGACTAGATACTGGACCTGGACTCCCACCTCAGGGACTAGAGACTGGACCTGGACTCCCACCTCAGGGACTAGAGACTGGACCTGGACTCCCACCTCAGGGACAAGAGACTGGACCTGGACTCCCACCTCAGGGACAAGAGACTGGACCTGGACTCCCACCTCAGGGACAAGAGACTGGACCTGGACTCCCACCTCAGGGACCATAATCAAGCCCTTGGTACAACACCGGTATGAAAGTTAAAGAACGTCCTTGATACAAACACACACAGCCCTTCACACCCACCCGTCCACCAACCCGTCCACCCACCCTGTAGTCCAGCAGTTGTCCAGACCTCTGCAATCTGACCATCATCTCCAGCTTTAATAACACTGCAGCTCAGCACACCCTTAAAACCAGCACTCAGCTCAGACTAATAACCAGCACTCAGCGGGATAAACCAGCGCATGAGGAGCATGCATGACTACAGCTGTGCTGAGTGAGTCAGTGTGAGTGTGTGTGTGTGTGTGTGTGTGTGTGTGTGTGTGTCTCCACTAAGACCTGTTCATCATCCTGAGCCTCACTTAGGGAAGAGTAATGGTGACAATCTGAGAGTAAATCAGACACTGCTGTAAATCAACGACAGGGCCCGCTACGCGGACCGGAGTCTTACGGGATTCTACATCAGGCTCGTTTTCAAAGGATTCTGCTGGTAGAATCGAGTCTCGGCCTGTTCGAACCAAACGGACCCTGAAGCTTCTTGCACTGTAAAGCCCAAAGAAAAAGACGGACATACGACTGCATGGCCAGACGCTCAGACAGAGCAGCAGACGGCCCAGACGTGCTCACATCCCCGCTCATATTTTAGCTCAGGAAGTGACAGACCGTGACTAACTCAGCAAGTTCTGCTGTACTCACACACTCACACACACACACTCACACACACTCACACACACTCACACACACTCACACACACTCACACACACTCACACACACACACACACACACACACACACACACACACACTCACACACACTCAATCAATCAGCTTCACACCTGAATATTTAGAGATGCAGCTGGTTATAAATGAAGGTCTCCAGGTCCTCCAAGTTTATGTGAACAGCCGTGACCAGGCCTTGGTCCTGAGCTAAGCCATGCCCCCGTCTGTGTGTGTCTGTCTGTGTCTGCCTGCGCCTGTGTGTCTGTCTGCCTGCGCCTGTGTGTCTGTCTGTGTCTGTCTGTGTGTGTCTGTCTGTCTGCCTGTGTCTGCCTGCGCCTGTGTGTCTGTCTGTGTCTGTCTGTGTGTGTCTGTCTGTCTGCCTGTGTCTGTCTGCGCCTGTGTGTCTGTCTGCGCCTGTGTGTCTGTCTGCGCCTGTGTGTCTGTCTGCGCCTGTGTGTCTGTCTGCGCCTGTGTGTCTGTCTGCGCCTGTGTGTGTCTGTGTCTGTCTGCGCCTGTGTGTGTCTGTGCCTGTGTCTGTCTGCGCCTGTGTGTGTCTGTGCCTGTGTGTGTCTGTCTGTCTGTCTGTGTGTGTCTGTCTGTCTGTGTGTGTCTGTCTGTCTGTGTGTGTGTGTCTGTCTGTCTGTCTCTGTCTGTCTGTGTCTGTCTGTGTCTGTCTGTCTGTCTGTCTGTCTGTGTCTGTCTGTGTCTGTCTGTCTGTCTGTGTCTGTCTGTGTCTGTCTGTCTGTGCCTGTGTGTCTGTCTGTGTCTGTCTGCCTGTGCCTGTGTGTCTGTGCCTGTGTGTGTCTGTCTGTCTGTCTGTGTCTGCCTGTGCCTGTCTGTCTGTCTGTGTCTGCCTGTGCCTGTCTGTCTGTCTGTGTGTGTCTGTCTGTCTGGCAGTTGCCATTTCTGCAAATAAATAAATAAATAGATAAATAAATAAATAAATAGTGATATTTGTATTTTTACAGGGCGACTCGTATTACAGAGGAGAGACAATGTAGTGTTGGGCGTCTTTCCCAGGGAATCGAACCCAGTCTCCCACATGGTGTAATAGCTCACTGGCCAGTAGTGAGGTTATTTGTTGCGCCACATCAACCACCAGATACACCACCTAAACGAGCAGATGAGCGCTAATATTAGCAGCAGTGGTGGGATTAGTTTTAGAACTGGGGGATTTTGCACACCTCGGGGTCCTGCCTGATGCCGGTGGGAAAATAAGTGAAGGCAGGGGAAAACACTCATAACCCACGCTGGGGGGGAAGGGGGGTCATTAGTTTGGTATGCACATAAATTCCAGGGTTTAGCTGGGAGCACAGCTGGCCACAGCAGCCCAAGGGTCACCAGCCATGGGGAGAAACAGCACACACACACAGACACACACACACTCACGTGCTCAGAGTATGTGACCGCTATGGCAGCAGAGCTACCGTGAGCTCGTAAATTCCACAGTCTATATGAAACTGTGGAAACTGGCCTGCATGCGTACACACACACACACACACACACACACACACACACACACACACACAGTATTCACATATCTGACTGTGGCAGAATACCCTAAACACCACATGAAGGTCAGCACCAGTGTGATCTGCAACCATAACACTGCCTTTAAAGCCTTCCCTTATCAGTGTTCCCAGAAGCAGCACCACGACCCTGAGGTCAAGCGAACTGACCATAGATCTCCAAACATCTGAGGAAGGGTTTTCCTATTGCATGTGGCAGGTCTATGAACGTCCTTGATTGGCCCAGACAATTGGTTAAAGAGCATTGAGCTGTGGAGCAGTGGGAGAACTGTGTTCTCTGGAATGATGGATGGTGGAGCTCCATCCAGTACTTTTGGGATGAGTTGGGGATGATAATGTTGGGTGTGGATCGATCATCCAACATCCTGACCTCACTAACACGCTTGTTGCAGAATGCAATCAAAACCTCACAGCAATGCTCCTCCAAATTCTAATAGAAAGCCTTCTTCCCTGGACAGTAGAGACAGTTTCTCCAACAAAAGCAGGAGAAAAACCCTCGATTTCAGAAGAAACGGTGAATGAGCAGGTGTCCAAATACTTTTTTTTTTTAATATACGGTAAATCGACAGAACTTGTGAAGACCGGTTTGTTCTGCTAATCATGGAGCAGACTGATGAGAAGGTCTAAATGTACACTGTACATGGAGCAGCTGCCACAAGGCTCTTTTTAAATCTGCTGCTGGAAAAGTAGAATGAAAAGCAGTGGAGTTTAAGACAAAAAAAAACTGTAGACACCACCTGTGTCTGGATTCACCGCCGCAGGGACCAAGCGATCCAAAGCCATCGAGTGTGATCAGGGTTTTAACGACCTCCAAGACTTCACAGCTACCCCCCATCTGTCACAGGATTAATCTTTGTGCTGTAATGTTTAATCCCAGCTAAAATCACACAGGAGACCACCAGGACACACTCGGCTGCAGCCGACAGGCTCTCTGACTGTGCTGTGGGTTCTGATGGGATTCAGGAGGATGACCCCACATAAGGTGTTCATTACAACTTGCACAGTCATGTGACAAAATCAGGACACCCCATTAAATATGTAGGGCACTGATCAGCCACAACATTAAAACCACCTGGTTAATAGTGTAGGTCTCTTGGGCTGAACCTGCTAGGACGTCCTGATCTGGTCATGTTGGTCTAATTTCTAACTGTTCTGAGATCTTTTTAAAGGCACCATGTTGCCTAATGCCAGGTGTGGGCTATAGAGGGGTATAAAGCCCCCCAGCAGCATTGAGCTGTGGAGCACTGGAAGAACTGTGTTCTCTGGATCGATGATGGATGGTGGAGCTCCAGCCAGTACTTTTGGGATGAGTTGGGGATAATAAGGTCAGGTGTTGATCAATCATCCAACATCCTGACCTCACTAACGCTCTTGTTGCAGAATGCAATCAAATCCTCACAGCAATGCTCCTCCAAAATCTAATAGAAAGCCTTCTTCCCTGGGCAGTAGGGACAGTTTCTCCAACAAAAGCAGGAGGAAAAACCCTCGATTTCAGAAGAAACGGTGAATGAACAGGTGTCCAAATACTTTTTTTTTTTTATACGGTAAATCGACAGAACCGACTGACCCCTTCCCACACTCCTCTGCATCTGATCACATGAAGATCAGACCTTCAGATCAGACCTTTCAATATGTTCCAATAGGCAGAGGTTGTAATGAGGGGGGGTCCTCATCAGTGTAGGAGATCTGAATCACTCAGCTCGTGAGTGATGATTACTGCATGCAGTCGTGTTCTGCAGTCAGTTATTACATTCAGGTGCACATTACCTACAGCTCTTCTTCTGCACAGGTGTGTATTACAGATGTTTACCACGCTCAGGTGACGATTACTGTGCTCAAGTGTGTATTTGTGCTGTTTTGGTGCTCAGATGTTGATTAGAAAGGGCCGGGGGGGGGTTGCGCTGCACTGTGTGTGAGAGAGGTTTGCCTCACCTGCTGCATCCAGGTGCTGAAGGAGCGCTGCCAGGAGTCTTTCTTCTCCAGGTGCAGGTAGGTGTTGAACAGGATCAGGTACATGTAGCGCTCCAGATACTGCAGACTCTTCAGCAACAGAGATCTGCTCCCCTGCTCGGTCTTACTGTTCTTCATCTACAGAGAGACAGAGAGACACACACACACGGGTTACATGTTAAACGTGTATACTGGTCAAAAGTTTTAGAACACCGCCAGTTTTTTTTCAGCGGTCCAGTGGTAGTGCTGCTTGGCCCAGGCAATCTCAGCTGTGAGGCACGGCCTCCACAAGACCTCCACAAGGGTGGTAGTGTCACAGACCATGTGTTCTGATACGGTGTTCAAAAATAAATAAATAAATATATTATGTGGTGAGATGTTTGCCTCACCTGCTGCAAATATATATATATATATATATTTATTCATACGTGTGTGTGTGTGTGTGTGTGTGTGTATATATATATATATATATATACAGTGGGGGAAAAAAAAGTATTTAGTCAGTCACCAATTGTGCAAGTTCTCCCACTTAAAAAGATGAGAGAGGCTGTAACTGACATCATAGGTAGACTCAACTATGAGAGACAAAATGAGAAAAACAATCTGAAAATCACACTGTCTGATTTTTAAAGAATTTATTTGCAAATAATGGTGGAAAATAAGTATTTGGTCGCCTACAAACAAGCAAGATTTCTGTCTGTCACAGACCTGTAACTTCTTCTTTAAGAGGCTTCTCTGTCCTCCACTCATTACCTGTATTAATGGCACCTGTTTGAACTGGTTAACAGTATAAAAGACACCTGCCCACAACCTCAAACAGTCCCACTCCAAACTCCACTATAGTGAAGACCAAAGAGCTGTCGAAGGACACCAGAAACAGAACTGCAGACCTGCACCAGGCTGGAAGACTGAATCTGCAATAGGCAGCAGCTTGGTGTGAAGAAATCTACTGTGGAGCAATAATCAGAAAATGGGAGACCTACAAGACCACTGCTAATCTCCCTCCATCAGGGGCTCCACGCAAGATCTCAGCCCGTGGGGTCAAAATGATCACAAGAACGGTGAGCAAAAATCCCAGAACCACACGGGGGGACCTAGTGAATGACCTGCAGAAAGCTGGACCAACGTTACAAAGGCTACCGTCAGTAACACACTACGCCGCCAGGGACTCAGATGTTGCAGTGCCAGACGTGTTCCCCTGCTTAAGCCAGTACATATCCGGCGCGTCTGAAGTTTGCTAGAGAGCATCTGGATGTTCTGGAAGAGTTTTGGGAGAATGTATTATGGTCAGATGAAACCAAAGTAGAACTGTTTGGTACAAACACAACTCGATGAGGAGAGTGAATGCTGAGTTGCATCCAAAGAACACCATACCAACTGTGAAGCATGGGGGTGGCAGCATCATGCTTTGGGGCTGTTTCTCTGCAAAGGGACTAGGACGACTGGTCCGTGTACATGAAAGACTGAATGGGGCAGAGTATTGTGAGATTTTGAGTGCAAACCTCCTTCTATCAGCAAGGGCATTGAAGATGAAATGTGGCTGGGTCTTTCAGCATGACAATGATCCCAAGCACACTGCCAGGGCAACAAAGGAGTGGCTTCATAAGAAGCATTTCAAGGTCCTGGAGTGGCCTAGCCAGTCTCCAGATCTCAACCCCATAGAAAACCTTTGGAGGGAGTTGAAAGTCTGTGTTGCCGCCGACAGCCTCAAACCATCACTGCTCTAGAGGAGATCTGCATGGAGGAATGGGCCAACATACCAGCAACGGTGTGAGCCAACCTTGTGAAGACTTACAGAAAACGTTTGACCTCGGTCATTGACAACAAAGGATATATAACAAAGCATTGAGATGAACTTTTGTTATTGACCAAATACTTATTTTCCACCATTATTTGCAAATAAATTCTTTAAAAATCAGACAGTGTGATTTTCAGATTGTTTTTCTCATTTTGTCTCTCATAGTTGAGTCTACCTATGATGTCAATTACAGCCTCTCTCATCTTTTTAAGTGGGAGAACTTGCCCAATTGGTGACTGATTTTTTTTCGTATTATTTTAATGTATTTATTTTTAAATGTACGCACCCAACACTGCTCAGAACACTAGAGACCTGCTCTGCACTCGCAGCAGAAACGTTATGTTAATATTAGGTGAAAGCAGGAACTCTGGTGTTTTATCAGCTCCTCAGCAGAGCCGCCGTCAGGCACGTCAGGCAGCGACAGCAGGAACACACACAAAGCTGCAGACCGCCGAGCGTTCAGTCCTCAGGTGACCCTCAAACCAGCTCATTTAAACAGCTTTAAATCAGCATTCCTCTATTTTTAAGTCACTGGACATCAGCCAGACTGCAGCCCGTCTGTTCCGGGCCAGATACAGCGTGAAGGCCTGATTCAGTGGCCAGGCTGACGCAGTCTGCCGGAGCTGACCGTCCTGAAGAGATCTTTGTTTACATCACTCAGAAAACAGCCACCCCCCACCAACGGCACCCGCTCTCCCACCACCACAGACGGCACCCGCTCTCCCAGCCCCCACAGACGGCACCCGCTCTCCCACCACCAAAGACGGCACCCGCTCTCCCACCACCAAAGACGGCACCCGCTCTCCCACCACCAAAGACGGCACCCGCTCTCCCAGCCCCCACAGACGGCACCCGCTCTCCCACCACCAAAGAGGGCACCCGCTCTCCCACCCCCCACAGACGGCACCCGCTCTCCCAGCCCCCACAGACGGCACCCGCTCTCCCAGCCCCCACAGAGGGCACCCGCTCTCCCAGCCCCCACAGAGGGCACCCGCTCTCCCAGCCCCCACAGAGGGCACCCGCTCTCCCACCACCAAAGAGGGCACCCGCTCTCCCAGCCCCCACAGACGGCACCCGCTCTCCCAGCCCCACAGACGGCACCCGCTCTCCCACCACCAAAGACGGCACCCGCTCTCCCAGCCCCCACAGACGGCACCCGCTCTCCCACCACCAAAGACGGCACCCGCTCTCCCACCACCAAAGACGGCACCCGCTCTCCCACCACCAAAGACGGCACCCGCTCTCCCAGCCCCCACAGACGGCACCCGCTCTCCCACCACCAAAGAGGGCACCCGCTCTCCCACCCCCCACAGACGGCACCCGCTCTCCCAGCCCCCACAGACGGCACCCGCTCTCCCAGCCCCCACAGAGGGCACCCGCTCTCCCAGCCCCCACAGAGGGCACCCGCTCTCCCAGCCCCCACAGAGGGCACCCGCTCTCCCACCACCAAAGAGGGCACCCGCTCTCCCAGCCCCCACAGACGGCACCCGCTCTCCCAGCCCCCACAGACGGCACCCGCTCTCCCAGCCCCCACAGACGGCACCCGCTCTCCCACCACCAAAGAGGGCACCCGCTCTCCCAGCCCCCACAGACGGCACCCGCTCTCCCAGCCCCCACAGACGGCACCCGCTCTCCCAGCCCCCACAGACGGCACCCGCTCTCCCAGTCCCACAGACGGCACCCGCTCTCCCACCCCCCACAGACGGCACCCGCTCTCCCAGCCCCCACAGACGGCACCCGCTCTCCCAGCCCCCACAGACGGCACCCGCTCTCCCAGCCCCCACAGACGGCACCCGCTCTCCCACCCCCCACAGATGGCACCCGCTCTCCCAGCCCCACACCTATAGACACTCATAGCTACACCCCGAACAGCGGTCCGAACATCCACTATTCACTGTGCTTCTGCCGAGAACTCCAGATGACCGCTCCGACTCCAGATGACGAACGGCCCCCTGTCAGCAGAACCGGGCGAGTTTCACACACTCCCCTGCGTCTGTAAACAAACCTCCACCTCGGCGCCCATAACTCAGAGCCCCTCTAATGGGCCCGTTCAGAGTGCCTCCTCAAGCAGGCTGGGTGGGTTTTTATGGTGAACCGGCCACACTGAGACCACGGGATGCCTGCAGTCTCTCCCAGGTGACAGCCTGGGAGAAACCTGCAGGTCAGAGAGCGAGGCTGACCCCTGGAGGTCAAAGGTCAATGTGCAGACATAAAAAACACACAGTGCCTGACATGCAGAGGAAGGAGAGGCTAAAAATCACCAGGGATGAGCTGAGGGACTCGCAGCCGAGAGAGCACTGTAACAACCGCCAGCAGCTCAAACACACCTGGGAATTTTCCCAGCAAACATCGGCCAGCAACACGAACCACCCTGACGGTTTCCCTAGGGAACACAGCCGGCGCAGCAAGGCCGTAACCAGGATCACGTCACCCTGCCCACACGCTCCACTCTCCGAAGCGCCTTTTGATGAAAAACTAAATCCCCCTTTAACGTGGTTATTAGAGCTCCATGTTCCCATGGCTCTGAGCGACTCCGTGACGGTGACGAGCTCGGAAAGAACATTAAAACAATCATCACAAGCTGCAGCGGACGGTTCAGCGGTTCTGCTTCTGGCTCTAAAGACGACATACATACACATGAAACCTCATCCCCAACCCACAGCTACCGCCAGAACAGAGGTGCAGAACAGAGCTCCACCAAACGACATGATTCAGCAACTAAACAGCATAATTCCTCACCAAACACCATCACCCTCCAAAACGCCCGGTCATCCTCCACCCCCCAAAACGCCCGGTAACCCTCCACCCCCCAAAACGCCTGGTCATCCTCCACCCCCCAAAACGCCCGGTAACCCTCCACCCCCCAAAACGCCTGGTCATCCTCCACCCCCCAAAACGCCTGGTCATCCTCCACCCCCCAAAACGCCCGGTAACCCTCCTCCCACCTAAACATCACATCATCCGCTTCCCCCCAAAAACGCCCCGTCATCCGCTTCCCCCCAAAAACGCCCCGTCATCCCCCCCCCAAAACACCCAGTCATCCCCCCCCCCCAAAACACCCAGTCATCCTCTTCCCCCCCAAAACACCACATTATTCTCTTCCCCCCAAAACGCCCAGTCATTCTCCCCCCAAAATACCCCATTACCCTCCCACCAAAACGCACCCCCCCCCCCTTGTTAGAGGGGGGGACACGGGGGCGATATACAGCATGAAGCTTGTTAGAGCTTCATACTGGATATTAATGTCATTAGAGCTTCATACTGGATATTAATGCTGTTAGAGCTTCATACTGGATATTAATGCTGTTAGAGCTTCATACTGGATATTAATGCTGTTAGAGCTTCATACTGGATATTAATGTTATTAGAGCTTCATACTGGATATTAATGCTATTAGAGCTTCATACTGGATATTAATGCTATTAGAGCTTCATACTGGATATGAATGCTATTAGAGCTTCATACTGGATATGAATGCTGTTAGAGCTTCATACTGGATATGAATGTTGTTAGAGCTTCATACTGGATATGAATGTTGTTAGAGCTTCATACTGGATATTAATGCTATTAGAACTTCATGCTGGATATCAATGCTATTAGAGCTTCATACTGGATATTAATGCTATTAGAGCTTCATACTGGATATTAATGCTATTAGAGCTTCATACTGGATATCAATGCTATTAGAGCTTCATACTGGATATTAATGCTATTAGAGCTTCATACTGGATATTAATGCTATTAGAACTTCATACTGGATATTAATGTTATTAATGTTATTTAGCGGGTTTTTTGAGTGTGTGTGTTTATACACATATATTGCTCTCTTATGGAAGTAATTAAGAACACGATCCAGAAAAAAAAAGTGTGTGTTTGTGTGCCCTGATCACCCTTAGGGCCTTGTACTCCCGGGGGTCTATGACCACTTAGATTTAAAACACACACACACACACACACACACACACACACACACACACACACACACACAGACAGTCTGGATGTTCATGGTGCCAATGTGTGGAGGCCATGTGTGAAAGCTGAACCACCCCTTAAATACACACATGTGCGCGCATATGCGCACACACACACACACACACGCGCGCACACCCATGACCACACACACGCACACTTCACACCTCAAATGTCGTCTCAACCAAAAGGAGATTTAAAACTCATGCGCGAGTGTACACACACACACACACACACACACACACACACACACACACACACAGAGAATGAAGAATGAGCAGTATTATCTCTCTCTCTCTTCATTGAGGAGTCTAAGGAGGGGAAAATGCTGCAGTAAGCTGAAACACATTCACATTAGCCTTCCCACTCCACCTTAAATACAGCAACAGTGCAGCTACCATTTAAGGTGGAATTGATCATTTACCAGCTTCTTATTGGAGTCCTCCTTGGCACCTTAAAACAGGGAACAGTAACCTAATGATGAAGCAGTTACTATTTAAGGTGTACTGATTTTTCCCTCATTCCACCTTAAATGGAATGGACACACCATTACAACGAAACAGCTACACCAAGACAAAACTGACCGCTTTTTTCCTGAAGTTTCTGCTCCACCTTAAATGAAACTGCAGCACCATTTAAAGGCTGCATTTGCTCAATTTAAGGTGGAACAGAAAATTCACCACCTTAAACGAAACTGCTGCACTATTTAAATGCAACTGCTGCAAAATTTAAGGTGGAACAGGGTATTTTGGTGAAAAAGACACCAAACTTAACTGTGTGGAAGCCCACTGCACCACACACACACACACACATACACATTCCTACATTCCTTCCGACGGGGCATATAGCAGCTGACTCTTTCCATCAGGATTCAACTCAGCATAATATTCAAACCACACACACACACACACACACACACACACCACCCATCAAAAACCTACCTGCTGCACCCCTCCCCTCCCCCGTCTACAGTTTTTGTCATAACCTCACTTCCCCCCCCAGCAGTGTGTACAGTGTGTGTGTGTGTGTGTGTGTGTGTGTGTGTGTGTGTGTGTGTGTGTGTGTGTGTGTGTGTGTGTGTGAGAGACAGTGAGAAAGTGTAGAAAGGCTGGACTGATCAGAGTAAACAGCAGACACTCAGACAAGCGACCAGACATGCACAAAACACACCGTCTGGAGACCAGCCATACTGAAAAGAGAGGTGCTAAAAGATGGGTGTAATGTATGAAGCTACTAAATCTGCACAGATCTAAAGACACACACACACACACACACACACACACACACACACACACACACACACACACACACATCCTTGTCACATCTGGTTAACACTATCCATCAAAAGCCATTAAATGCTGACAAATTACACTTCTGCTGTTCCAAACCCGGCTAGTGCGCCCCCTAGAGGTGGAGGAGTTCAGTTCCGCTGTGTCTGTAGCTCCGCCTCAATTGATGATGAAATTGAGAGGATTTCCCCCTCAATTACATAGTGGAGCAGGGGGATGCCGAGGCTCCTACTGGTTGCCACGGTAACACACAAAGCAAAAAGGTCTCCGATTGGCTCTTCTCTACCAGTCCGTGCCTCACTAAGCCCCACCTCCGCACGCGAATTTTTCTAATGTGCCGAGAAGGAGGGAGCGCCGCTGATACGGAGGGACGGATCTACTCTTTTGGTCACTTCCTGCTACTGCGCCTTTAAGACAGATTTATGTAAATGAGCCCTGTTCTGATTGGCAAAGCAGGGCAGCCACGGGGCAGGGCAGGCTGAAACCCTCCTAACGTCACTCTGAATGGGCAGAGCCAGACTGTGGGAGGGTGAGTGGGCGGGGACATGTAAATGAGCTCGGTGGTTAGTTCCCATGTAAAGGACAGGAGGGGGTTTTTAATGGTTTGGGACTGCTTGGCCAGTACACCAGTGTTCAAAACACGGCAGAGGTCAGGGATGGCGTGAGGGACGAAGGAGGCGGAGAAATACACATTCCTGTTTAGGTCAACGGTCATCACGGATGGCAACGAAGCTCCGCCGGCAGGGGAATGCTCCTCATTAGCACTCTGCTTCCTCACCTGTGGGCAGCAGAGCGGAAACATCAACATCTCCATCCTCATTAAAGCACACGGCAGCCGAACCCGGGCAGCGACTGCTCATAACGAGCCTCTCGAGTCACTGGAGAACTACAACGAGGGTCCACAGCGAGTCCAGAACCCTTCGAGAACCCTGGCAAAACGGCGAAAAAAAGGTGCAAAACCCCCACATTGACATTTACCATCACTATCCAAAAGTATCTGGACAGTCCTTCTAATAAGCAAGTTCATACAGGCCTCATACAAAAGCTCTGGAGCAGCTTTCAGCACATGACCCTACGGCCTTTGCCTCCATTCGCAGCTCCACGGAACGCCTTGGGAATGAGCTGGAACGGCAAAGCTCAAGCTGGGATGGTGACGAAGCCAAGTGGAGCTCCATCCAGTACCTTTGGGATGAGACGGAGTGGCAGAACTAACCATCTAACATCAGTACCTGACCTCACTGATAAGCTCATGAGGCTGAATGCAATCAAACCCTCCTCACAGCAAAGGGCCAACATCTAGTGTAAAGCCTTCCTAGAAGAGTAGAGTGGGGAGGGGGGCACCTGGACAATACCCTTGATTTCAGCAGGTGTCTACAAGCTTTTAAACATATGAGTGGTCTCACACACACACACACACACACACACACACACACACACACACACAGCTATAGTAGATGGGTTGAAGGCCAGATCCTTCTTCCAGAACCAGCCACAGGCCTCAGAGCAGCCAAGCAGAAGCACATTACTGCATCATCTGGAACAAAGATGGAGAAGTGGGCTTTCTGGCCCCTGGCCCCTCCCCTAACACTGCTTTATAGGGGCCCTGTGTGTGTGTGTGTGTGTGTGTGTGTGTGTGTGTGTGTGTGTTACAAGATGAAGACGGATTCCTTAATGACTTTAGCAGGCCGCCTCCGCTCCATATTTTCCAGCCGCAGATACAAATGTGACGCACACAAGGAGCCAGGCGCCACCGTGTGTGTGTGTGTGTGTGTGTGTGTGTGTGTGTGTTCAGTAGCTGCAATGTTAAATGATTACTGTAATTCCATCCAAAACATCCAAAACCACTGAAGCACTGAGCACCATCATCTGGATGAAGTTCAGACTGATTGCACACCCCCCACACACACTCACACACACACACACACACACACACACACGTTAGATGTTCTAAGCACAACTACTTGAATGTTTCCCCACATTTTAGACACAGTTTCTATTTATTTACTGAACATAAAACATAATAATGTGTCCAAAGGTTTGTGGACACCCCTTGTAGGCATTCAACTACTTTAACCTTCTCCTTGAAACCCAGGATTCATATTTGGTTCATTATTCAGTGATTAATGCAGAAACTTGCATGATTTTTTGTTGTTACCCATTTGGAATGGTATACTTTGTGGCGTCCCACAGGGTTCAATTTTAGGGCCCATCAAACTGATGTTTTTTATGACAGTAATGAAGATGCGAAGACTGGAAGAAGTGTGGGATTACATACAGGGTCTGAATCGTGTGTCTAAACCTATCAGCACCATGCTGCCTAATGCCAGGCGTGGGCTAGTAGAGGGGTATAATAAAGCCCCCCAGCATTGAGGAGCTGTGGAGCAGTGGAGGAACTGTGTTCTCTGGAATGATGGTGGAGGAGCTCCATCCAGTACTTTTGGGATGATGAGGGGAGATGGTGATGATCATCATCCAACATCCTGGCCTCACTAATGCTCTAGTCACTGAATGCAATCAAATCCTCACAGCAATGCCCCTGCAACATCTAGTAGAAAGCCTTCTTCCCTCCAACAAAAGCATGTACATGTTTTATACCAAACTGTTCAGAGTGGTCTCGGCTCTCTCTTTAATGAGACCCCATGTGACCCAGAGCACCATGTGAGGAGATAATCTGACCACAGCTGAAATATTGGAGTCAAATATTAGAAATTCTTCAGATTTCCTGTGAAATCCTACCTTTTCTCACGTGGGCGAATTGTTATGGTGCTGGAGTCTCAGCTTCACAACAGCAGTGGAATGTCTGAATATCAGTTTATCAGATGTTGAGAGACCTGTGGTCCAGCGGTCAGTTTCACACAACCATAGACAGACTCACAACTGCAGCAATTACAGATGAGAGGCAGATGCTGGACACACAAATACACCAGTTAGACAGGGCGAGAGGCCGAGACGAGGATCTCAACCCGTATTCACAGGATCTACATTTTGGAGCAGGTGTCCCAATACTTTTGTCCTAGCCACGTTTACGGTATACAAAAGGTGCCATTAGATTTGCACACGTCACTTGTAATGTGTTAAATAGGTTCAATTGAGTAAATAAACACAGACGTGTTACACTGGGCTCCAGAGTGTTACTGTAGAGGATGTGACACTTCTTTACATCAACACCATCTACACCACCCACGCTGCATTTAAAGTAGCTGCCACGTGAGACTGAAGCATGTGTGTGGGTGGAGTCTGTTTGACTGGGGGTTATGTATGTATGTATGTATGTATGTATGTATTTATGTATGTGTGATGTGATGCAGTGTGTATAATGTAGGTAATAGCATTATTTAGAAGAGCTGCTGTCACTGCAGGACTGGATAAATGGATGGATGGCAAAATGATGGATGGATGGCAGGATGGATGGAGGAAACAATAGATGGCTGGATGGATGGATGTCAGAATAATGGATGGAAAGATGGATGGATGGCATTTAGCAGACACTCTGGATAAGTGTAAATGTAATGTATGGATGGCAGGATGGATGGATGGCTAGCAGAATGGATGGATGGATGGCAGGATGGATGGAGGAAACAATGGATGGCTAGCAGAATGGATGGATGGATGTCAGAATAATGGATGGAAAGATGGATGGATGGCATTTAGCAGACACTCTGGATAAGTGTAAATGTAATGTATGGATGGCAGGATGGATGGATGGATGGCAGGATGGATGGATGGATGGCAGGATGGATGGATGGATGGCAGGATGGATGGATGGATGGCAGGATGGATGGATGGATGGATGGCAGGATGGATGGATGGATGTCAGAATAATGGATGGAAAGATGGAAGGATGGCAATACAGATGGATGGCAGGATGGAAGGATGGAAGGTTGAGCTACCACACCATGTGGGAGACCAGGGTTCGATTCCCGGTCTGGGTGACTATGCTGCGCTACACCAATAAGAGTCCTTGGGCAAGACTCCTAACACTACGCCGGCCCTCCTCTGTGATATGAATAACCTTGTAAGTCGCTCTGGATAAGAGTGTCTGCTAAATGCCATAAATGTAAATGTAAGGATGGATGGCTAGCAGGATGGATGGAGGAAACAATGGATGGCAGGATAGATGGATGGCAGGTTGAACGGCATTTAGCAGACGCTGTGGATAAGTGTAAATGTATGGATGGATGGATGGATGGATGATGTATGTCAAAATAATGGATGGAAAGATGGATGGATGGCAATAGAGATGGATGGCAGGATGGCAGGATGGCAGGATGCATGGCGGAAACAATGGATGGCAGGATGGATGGCATTTAGCAGATGCTCTGGATAAGTGTCAATGTAATGTATGGATGGCAGGATGGATGAATGGATGGCAGAATAATGGATGGAAAGATGGAAGGATGGCAATACAGATGGATGGCAGGATGACTGGCAGGATGGATGGCATGATGGATGGAGGAAACTATGGACGGCAGGATGGATGGCAGAATAATGGCAGGATGGATGGATGGCATTTAGCAGATGCTCTGGATTATATGCCTTAAATGTAAATGTAATGGATGGATGGCAGGATAGATGGAGGTAACAATGGATGGCGGTACAGCAGGATGGATGGATGGATGGATGGATATCAGAATAATGGATGGTAAGAAGGATGGATGGCAGAACAGGTGGATGGCAGGACAGTGAGTGGATGAATAGATGAAAATGGATGGCTGGATAGCAGGACTGCAGGATGGATGGATGGAGAGATGGCAGTAAGGGATGGCCGAGCTGATTGGTGGATGAATGACTAGCTTTAAATCCCCAACACTATCTTCACCATCTTCACCAAGTTCAGGCCTGTGGCTAATTCCAGAAGCAGAATTCTGCTCTGTGGTAAAAACGTAAACATACATGCAGTGGAATTAAAGAGTCAATACAGACAAGGTCAATAACGGTCAGCCTGATTTGGCGCTCCCTGGTCGATATTTAGTGAGCAGCATGTTAATTACATTTGTAATTAGGCCAGGGGGAGGGGAGAGGGGGTGCACATTTTAATTGACAGATTTCTCCGACACTGCCTGTAGGATGTAGAGCACAGCTGAACTCCCCAGTATCTACAGCCTCTGTTCAGCCTCGGCCAACAGGTTTGGACCCTCTGGTTCTGCTGGGGGTCAAACTGACCTGTGTTAAAGTTTAAAAACACAGAAAAATGATTTGTAATTATTGTAATTTGTGAGCAGGTGAATGGAAAATGACTAATTTGATGAGTGTGCCAGCCCCCCTCTCCCCTCCCGTCCCCTCCCCAAATGTTTGTATTATACACACATTGCTTAAGACATACAGGACACTGAATTTTGGCTGGAAAAGGTAAAAATATGAAATTTAGACTGAAAATGAATGTGATTTTTTTCAATACGACAAAGTGGATTATCAAATAAACTATATTTTCAATTTAAAATGTGATTACACTAAATATAATAATATTAAAATATAAAAAATAATATTAATTAAGCAGAAGACAATGTTTATGGAGAAAAATATTCGGCACTGGGTCAATCTGACCCAGGGGCATCACTGCTGTTCCTTACAGTGAAGCATAACAGGAGAGGTTAAATATCTTCATGAATGTTTTTTGATTAAATGTACACTGTGTTCTGGGGCCAATTCAGCATGGTGGTGGTGAGGGGGTCTTGGGGAGTCTTTTATCTTATCTTTTTTTTTTTTTTTTTTTTAAGCAGTTTTTCCTCTAACCTTCCCCAGGGAACCCTCTGACAACCCATTACTTTGCTGTGTACCCATGCAGGCTACCGCAAATTGGGTTGGAGCAACAGTCTGAACAATCTGGACAGCCTAGGGCCCCCTGTGAGCTGGTCAGAGAGCCACAGCCTTTAAACCTTTAAAAATGTTTCTACACAGCAAGAAAAACTCGTTAGAAGTCCAAATAAATAAATATTTCAGGATATTATACAAAACCGCCTATAAGCTACATGATATGGATATGAAAAAGTATTTGGACACCTGCTGATTCACTGTTTCTTCTGAAATCAAGGTTATTAAAAACAGTTTCTTCTGCTTTTGCTGGAGTAACTGTCTCTACTGTCCAGGGAAGAAGACTTTCTAACAGATTTTGGGGGAGGAACATTGCTGTGAGGAGTTGTCTGCATTCAGGGAAGTGTGCGTTAGTGATGTTAGGATGTTGGAAGATCGATCAGCACCCCAACTCATCCCAAAAGTACTGGATGGAGCTCCTCCACCATCATTCCAGAGAACACAGCTCTTCCACTGCTCCACAGCTCCTCAATGCTGGGGGGCTTTATACCCCTCTATCCCACATAGCCTGGCATAAGCTGGCATATTGCCAATAGGATCATCAATGTTCATCTGCTTCAGAGAGTCCTATTCTAATGGCAGTTCTTCTCTACAGGGGCTAGACAATGTTCGTGTCTGCAACGTTACTGTGTCAGCAATGGGTGCAACTTACAGTAGCTGAATGCATTCAATAGAAGGGGTGTCCACAAACATTTGGACACATAGTGCATCACCCTCATTAAGCTCAATCTACAGTGCGCCTCTTTAACTTTAACTAGTGTCCAAAGAAACAGTGGTTGTGAGGTATAAGAGGGGGGAGCCTCTCATTGATTCCTGTAGGGGTCTTAGATACAGTAACAGTGTGTGGAACTACCTCCACCATGTTTGGAAGCTGTACTTCCCATGAAAACAGATACTTTGCCGGTGCAGAAGGTGGAGAAACATCTGCCAGACTGCTGGAAAATCTGCCTACGGGAGCACACGCCCTAAAGTACGCTCTCCTGGAACCTGCTGACCAACAGAAAACATCAATTTCACCCCACATTACCCCGTGCCTCACCCTCCCCTGCCTAATAAACTGGCGACCCGGTTTCAGAACCAGCCTAACATATGAAGAAGTCTAGACCATGCGGCTCAGATCTTAGCTGATCCGTCTCGCTGAGCGGGTAAACGAACTCCCGGGCTGTCCTGCTGACCGGTCAGAGGTGCCTCGTCTAGTCTCGCCATCACGCAAGGATCCGGTCCTGCAACCAGCCAATACATTTTAAATGAAGTCAGCCTGAAACTCCCAGTGGACACCAGAGAACGTGTACACAGAAATGACTCGCCGTCCCCCCCGGGCAGTCTCCCACACATTTCAGAGACTCAAACTGTCGGTCAGCGCTCACCCACACCTCTGTTAGCCACTCGCCAAAGGTAACCTGCATTAATAGAGACGTCCTTCGCCTCGGGAGCTCGACGTCTAAATAACCCCACTAATCTCAGTCACAACGCCACCCCTCCGGCAGCGGAAATTCCATTCACAGCACGGATAATTAATGACTCCTGCAGGTTGGTCAGTGATCAGGAGAGGGTGTGGTCAGACAGCGAATTAGTTAGTGCTGTAATTTGCTTAAAAAAAAAAAACTGCCACTGTCATAATAAACCCCCAGAGTCAAACGCCATGCTCTCCTGTTCTCGTTAACGAGGAGATATCAAGCAGAAACATTGGGAACAGGGATTTAATCCGATCAATAGTTTTCGTATTCAACTCACGCTACAAGCCGCTACAGTACGGATGGTCGGATTTATGGACAGATAAATGGGTGGACAGATGGATGGAGGAATAAAGGGGTATTGCCATTCATGTCAATCCAATCATTACTCAGCGTTATGCGAGAACTGGCGTTCCTCCACTGCTCCACAGCTCAACGCTGGGGGGATTGATACCCCTCTAGCCCTGGCATAAGCTCATCAATAGGTTCATCAATGTTGTTCATCTGCTTCAGAGAGTCCTATTCTATTGGCAGTACTTCTCTACAGGGGTTAGACAATGTTCGCCTGTGTGTGCTTTTGCACATCTGTGTCAGCAATGGGTGCAACGTACCATAGCCAAATGCGTTTAATAGAAGGGGCGTCCACAAACATTTGGACACATTATGCATCAGCCTCATTAAGCTCAATCTACAGTGCACCTCTGCTCAACTAGTGTCCAAAACATCAGGGGTTGTGAGGTATAAGGGGAGGGAGCCTCTCACTGCTTCCTGTAGGGGTCCTGGTTACAGTAACAGTGTGTAAACGCCAAGGGGGGTTTATACCCCTCTACTAGCCCACACCTGGCATTAGGCAGCATGGTGTGCCAGCAGGTTCAGGTTTAATTATCTGCTTCAGAGAGTCCTATTCTATTGGCAAGACTTCTCTACAGGGAATAGACTATAAGCTGTGTGTGTGTTTTTTGCAATGGGTGCAACATATAGCACCTGATATGCATTCATTGGAAGGAGTGTCCACAAACTTTTGGACACAGTGCATGTATTTATTATTATTGATTCATTATGAACTGAAATCTGATCAGACGTTTATCAGAAGTCCAAAAAAAAAAAAAAAAAAATGTTCTAGAACACCTAGAACTACGTCCTGGGTTCGGAGCGAGACCCCTCTGCCCCTGCTCTGCTCCTCCCCCCACTGCGGTGGGTTTGTTTGGGTGGTTTTGTGGAGACCTTGAGTTAGAGAGTCTGGAGATCAGCAGCCAACCACTCACCCACCCACCCGACACACACACTCAGACACACACACACACTCGGGGACACACACACACACACACCTCCCAGGCTCCATACAGGGTTTCTGGCAGATGCTTTTTGTGGTTTTCGGCCCCCTCAGCCCCCTCAGCCCCCTCACTGTGACGTCGGTTACCTTTGCTGTCAAACGTCTCTCCTTACTGCAAATATTTTTCCGCTCTGCCGTCCAAACCAGGAGAGCCTCTCCGTACCGTGCTGACCAGGCGCCCGGAGTGTACCCTTTTTAGGAGGCGTGTCCCAAGCTTTCTCAGAACTATGTAGCTAAATCCTACACGCTGTGTAGGCGTGATCGTTTAAAATGCTGTGAAAAAATGTTTACCCCCGTCTGGGATTCTCACATTTTATTTAGTCTGATTATAAAGCGCACTGTAGAAGTATATATATAAATATATATAGAGAGAGACAGAGACAGAGAGTCTGGTGTCTTTGGCATCTTGGACAGTTTTCCTGCCAGATATGAGATTATGAAATCTTCAGCTATGAAAAAAGTGTTTGTCATTGAGGGAACTAGAAATTCTGCTCTGCTAATTTAGCTTTGAGCTGAAGCTGAAGAGCAATTGGGTCATGCAACAAGACAATGATCCAAAACACACAAGCATATCTACCTCACAACACTTTAAAAATACTTCTTAATCAGCCCCGAGACTCAGACTGTAACTCCGCCTCCTCAGTGTACATCTCAATACCTACATTCAGAGACTGTAGCTCCGCCTCCTTGGTGTATATCACAATACCTGCATTTAGAGCGTTATTAATATTCATCCTAATGAGACTGTAGCTCCGCCTCCTCAGTGTATATCACAATACCTACATTTAGAGCGTTATTAATTATTATTCACCCTAATGAGAGACTGTAGCTCCGCCTCCTCAGTGTATATCACAATACCTACATTTAGAGCGTCATTAATATTCACCCTAATTCACCCTATTCACCAGACTGTAGCTCCGCCTCCTCAGTGTATATAAGACCACGGGTCACACTTTGGGCAGCTCTGGTGTAAAGAATTAACCTCCAGCTCTGTCTCTGCTGTACTGCCACTCTGCATGAAGTACCTTATTTCTATAGGACAGTGAGGATTCTCAGCTCCTCCCCCTTCTCCTTTATTAAACTCCTCCATTCGGACCCGGTCCAGCTCAGATTAAAGAGTAAACCACAGCACAGCTTTTACAGCTCAATAAGATCACTCCCATCTGCTCTGCTCCGACTGCCGTGGAGCCTCCGAGATCTCGATGAGGACGGCATGTGCTTAGTTCGGTCAGAAAGAACGCCAGCACTCAGAACACTGTTTCTAATAAAGTGGCCAGCGACTGGACGCACAAGGTTTGCTGTTTCTAATAAAGTGGCCAGCGAGTGGAAGCACAAAGGAGGTATTTCTAATAAAGTGGCCAGCGAGTGGAAGCACAAGGTAGGTGTTTCTAATAAAGTGGCCAGCGAGTGGAAACACAAGGTAGGTGTTTCTAATAAAGTGGCCAGCGAGTGGAAGCACAAGGTAGGTGTTTCTAATAAAGTGGCCAGCGAGTGGAAGCACAAGGTAGGTGTTTCTAATAAAGTGGCCAGCGAGTGGAAGCACAAGGTAGGTGTTTCTAATAAAGTGGCCAGCGAGTGGAAGCACAAGGTAGGTGTTTCTAATAAAGTGGCCAGCGAGTGGAAGCACAAGGTAGGTGTTTCTAATAAAGTGGCCAGCGAGTGGAAGCACAAGGTAGGTGTTTCTAATAAAGTGGCCAGCGAGTGGAAGCACAAGGTAGGTGTTTCTAATAAAGTGGCCAGCGAGTGGAAGCACAAGGTAGGTGTTTCTAATAAAGTGGCCAGCGAGTGGAAGCACAAGGTAGGTGTTTCTAATAAAGTGGCCAGCGAGTGGAAGCACAAGGTAGGTGTTTCTAATAAAGTGGCCAGCGAGTGGAAGCACAAGGTAGGTGTTTCTAATAAAGTGGCCAGCGAGTGGAAGCACAAGGTAGGTGTTTCTAATAAAGTGGCCAGCGAGTGGAAGCACAAGGTAGGTGTTTCTAATAAAGTGGCCAGCGAGTGGAAGCACAAGGTAGGTGTTTCTAATAAAGTGGCCAGCGAGTGGAAGCACAAGGTAGGTGTTTCTAATAAAGTGGCCAGCGAGTGGAAGCACAAACTAGGTGTTTCTAATAAAGTGGCCAGCGAGTGGAAGCACAAACTAGGTGTTTCTAATAAAGTGGCCAGTGGGTGGAAGCACAAGGTAGGTGTTTCTAATAAAGTGGCCAGTGGGTGGAAGCACAAGGTAGGTGTTTCTAATAAAGTGGCCAGTGGGTGGAAGCACAAGGTAGGTGTTTCTAATAAAGTGGCCAGCGAGTGGAAGCACAAGGTAGGTGTTTCTAATAAAGTGGCCAGTGGACAAGCTGAGGTTCACTGAAATCAGAGGGGGTGTGAACAGTGTGTGTAGAGGCTGACTCAGGAAACGTGAACTCCATTAAGGAGGAACTGAAGCTCTGATAGAGGAGCTGACGTGAGTGACCACTTTGGGAGTAAATATGCCGACCTCGTCCGTTTGGTCGGTCAATAATCTTCAGAGCAGGTCACCTCAGAGAGTGCTCTCGAACCAGATAAACAACCTTACGTAACGCTCTCCGGTGCCCGTACCTACAGAAATACCTCCATTAACCCAGCGTGGGACTGTGGATCAATTTACTGAGCCTCCTTTCTCCGAGCGTAGAGCTGCTGATCTGTCCAGTAAAACACTCCTACAGAAAGTGGTGGTGGTTCTCCATCACTGTGTTCATCATTAGAACATCTCCAAAGTTCTCCTCTCTCATGGAGTCTAGTATTATTTAGAGTTCTCCTCAGATCAACACCTGGTTTGGTGGTAAATCAGGGCTTAATGATGGTGAATCAGGTGAGCTGCTGCTGCTGCTGCTGCTGCTGATGGAGTTGAACACATCCTCCACGCTGTGCTGGCTGGACCGGGGGGCGTCCAGGAGAACCCTGGAGGAATCGAGCTCTGTTCTTCAGACTAGCTCGCCGACAAGACCTCACTACTTTCTTTCTTCAGAATGAGAAGCTCTTACATATATATATATATATATATATATATATATATATATATATATATATATATATATATATATATACACACACCCACACACACACTGTAAGGACAAAAGTATTGGGACACCTGCTCAGGGGTATAACAAACTAAGTTGAGACGGCTTATGTTGGAGTAACTGTCCAGATAAGAAGACGACTTTCTACTAGATTTTGGAGAAGGAGCATTGTTGTGAGGATTTGATTGCATTCAGTGTCAAGAACTGCATTAGTGAGGCCAGGATGTTGGATGATGAGAGGGACCAGAGTGGTCTACTCAGCTTTCAAAGATTAGTTATAGCTCACAGTAGTGAAGGTCACTGAGGTCACTGTATACATACAGGCCGGTTTCACACACAGACGTCCAAGTCTGAAGCTGGAGCGTTTTTTTTTCCTGAGTGGAAAGATTATTATTATTATTATTATTATTATTATTATTGATTATTATTATTATCGATTATTATTATTATGATTATTATTATTTTGACATTTTAATCATTTATTTGTTTGCCAACATTAACACTACTTGCAGAGGGAAAGTGGGTGTTTTCTCTTTTGGATTTCATTCAAATACAATTAATTATAATTAATTAATAATTATATTAATGCCTAATATTTATGTATGTTTAATTTGAGTGAGCGCGAGAGCGAGCATGAGAAAGAGAAAGTGTGTGTGGGAGAGAGAGAGGTACAGTAAGTTTAACAGGACAGAGCACCATTCAGTATTGAGTGGGGAAAGGAACAAACACACACACACACACACACACACACACACACACGTAAATCCATGACCAGTAACAAATGACATCAGAGACTTGAACCACAAACCCAATAACACACACACACACACTTACATCTAATGACACACACTGCTTCTATTAATGCTTTTTAAAGTACTCAAGGACGAAACACACACACACACACACACACACACACACACACACACACACACACACACACACACACACACACACACACACACACACACACACACACACACACACACACACACACACACACACTCAGCTGATCCAGAGAACCAGCTCACACCACAGACTCTGTGTGAGGAGGAACGGTGCCACCATCTGCAGGAGAACTGCGGAACTGCAGCCGGAGTCACAACACAAACACTACTGAGGCTTCCAGTTTCTCTCACACACAGGGACAAAAGTATTGGGACACCTACCCTACACAAGCTTCTTGACACCCCATTCTAGCCCCATAGGCATTATTAATATGGAGCTGGTCCTCCTTTGCTCTAAGCTCTACCAGCAGCAGCAGCAGGTCTGGAGCTCTGCTGCAGTTACTGAGTAAGTTGGAGGCTCCAGTCCCAATACTTTTGTCAATAGACACATAGAACAGTACAGTACGCACACCATTGTAAAAGCTGAGGTTTCCGTGATATGAGCCCTATAAACCATATTGCCATATTGATATTTGGCAGGTCGACAGGAATCAGCACGGTGTGATGTGTGCTACAGCGCCCCCTACCTGTCTGTAGGTGCAGATGATGATCTCTCTGATGTGGTAATGCATCGGCGTCATGGTTTCACTGACCGAGTCCAGCGCCATGTCCACCTCTTTCTTCATCCTGTGACCATCAGGGAGGATCCTGACCAGCTTCATCACCACCTAGACGGCAAGAGAGAGAGAAAGAAAGAGAGAGAGGTCCACTGTCAACTTTACTCACTCATCTGTGTCCGAATACTTTATTGACCTCTGCTCCCATGTAGCCTATCCAGACTACTTGACAGACTGCCCTCAGGGCAGCAGATCTCTGCTGGGGGCTCCAATATATACCTAAAATGTAATAAATATAATAAATCTAAAATATAGATGAACTTAAAACAATCATTAAAATGTGCCCCTGTTACATTCCAGCAGAGCCCCCCTGCTCCGTGTAGCCCACGTAGACCACTTACTGCCCTTAGGGCAGCAAATCTCTGCTGGAGGCTCAAATTAATAAATTAATAAATAAATAAATACATACATATATACACACACACGACCCATTAAGGGATCTTCCAGTTAGACCACGCCCACCACTTCCACCAATCCCAAAACAGATGTAGGTAATGACCCTTTAATGGGTCAGTGTGCTAAACATACATCACAGCTGGCCTACATCCTAAATCTACAGGTCAGTACTAGGCTTGAAGCAAGCGTGTGTACAAACCAGGTCAGTCCCTGCTGTCGTATGTGACTGTGTGTGTGTGGGGTGTGTGGTGGTGGTGGGGGGGGGGGTGTAAGTGTGTGTGCCTGATAATAAGTCCTGACTAAAGTGTGTCAGTTCCACGAAGGACCCCCCCTGGGGCAGTGCACTCTGAGGTCATGGCTCACGTCACACAGTAAGCAAAACTGGGACTGTTACTGAACCAGCGAGAGTCCACACACCCACCACATCATTCAAAACCTCTTAACTGACCATCAGGTGCTCCACTGACCCGGTCTCCCACAGCTGCGTCTGTTCTCATGGATTCTGGAGATCATTAACCCTTAAATTCTGGCTCAGTAAGAGCAAAGAAAATTAACATATTTTAACAGTCTGTCATAAAATAAAACTATTTAGTATACTACAGCAGTTTAGCCCCACCCACTCAGGCCTCTAGTCAGCCTGGAGCAGTTTAGCCCCACCCACTCAGCCCTCTAGTCAGCCTACAGCATTTCAGCCTAACCCACTTAACCAACAGCAGACATGTGCCGCGCACACAGCCAACAGCAGATTAGCCCCACCCACTGAGCTCTCTATTCAGCCTGGAGCGGTTTTGCCCCACCCACTCAGCCCTCTATTCAGCCTACAGCAGTTCAGCCCCACCTACTCAGCCTACAGCAGTTTAGCCCCACCCACTTAGCCCTCCATTCGACCTACAGCAGTTCAGCCCCACCCACTCAACCCTCTATTCACCCTACAGCAGTTCAACCCCACCCACTCAGCCTACAGCAGTTCAGCCCCACCCACTCAGCCCTCTATTCGGCCTACAGCAGTTCAGCCCCACCCACTCAGCCTACAGCAGTTCAGCCCCACCCACTCAGCCCTCTATTCGACCTACAGCAGTTCAGCCCCACCCACTCAGCCCTCTATTCGACCTACAGCAGTTCAGCCCCACCCACTCAGCCAACAGCAGACATGTGCTGCCCACACAGCCAACAGCAGTTTAGCCCCACCCACTCAGCCAACAGTAATGTTTTTAGAGCGCTCATGGTTCTTTATAGAAAAGTGGGTTCTTTTGGGGTTCTTCAGCAAAGACACCGGTCCAACACTGACGCACAACAGCCCAAATAATCACCTGGATGCTTAAACGGTTCTTTACCTGGTTAAAAGGTTCCTCATGTTCCTCAACTTCTAGAACCGACGCTAGCAGAACTCACACAACCCCAGAACCCTTCAGAACCTTTCAGAACCCTTTCAGCTTCAAGTGTAACGGGATCTCCGTTCTGAGCGGCTCATTATCGTGAGATATTATGTCTGCGGGTCGGGCGAATAATGAGCGAGTGGTTAGGGGGTGGATCAAATCTCCACGGGTCAGGGGGACGGCATGCTCGTCATTTAGAAGGGTGAACTTCACTGAGACTCTAATGCAGCTTACCTCAAACTCCCCCTTTGTGTATTTAGCATCAGGAACACTGACAATCTCCTCCTCTCCAAACTCAGGGAAGCCCTGAACAACAGAAAATCACAGGGATAAGAGGTTTAATCTAGAATAAAATAATTACAGTAATTAATCCGCTTATAAATTTAACGTGAAACCTACGTAGATAACAGGTAATGGTAGCCCACGCCCGACCAATCAGCATGCTTCTAACTGCAAGCTAACAATTACCCAGATTACAGGAAATCTCATTTTTGTCCGTATCTTAGTCCAGGGTTCTAGATAACGGTGAGTCAGACAGTGTCAGAAACCACACGAGCAAGTCTAATTAAGCAAGAAGCCAAAAATCAAATAAACATGATTGATCACTGACCTCAGATACGGTCATCAATCAGTCGTCATGTCATGCTTGTTATTTGTGCTTATTTAATTGAAAACAGGATGCTAGGCTAACGTAGCTAACTAACACTGGATTTCACATGCAGTGTAAACACACACACAAACACACACACACACACACTTCAGATTTTTAATTTCATACTTTAACAACAGCCTAGAGCAGTTTAGCCCCACCCTCTCAGCCCTCTATTCAGCCTACAGCAGTGTAGCCCCACCCTCTCAGCCCTCTATTCAGCCTACAGCAGTTTAGCCCCACCCTCTCAGCCCTCTATTCAGCCTACAGCAGTTTAGCCCCACCTACTCAGCCCTCTATTCAGCCTACAGCAGTTTAGCCCCACCTACTCAGCCCTCTATTCAGCTCACAGCAGTTTAGCCCCACCTACTCAACCCTCTATTCAGCCTACAGCAGTTTAGCCCCACCTACTCAGCCCTCTATTCAGCCCACAGCAGTTTAGCCCCACCTAGTCAACCCTCTATTCAGCCTACAGCAGTTTAGCCCCACCCACTCAGCCCTCTATTCAGCCTACAGTAGTTCAGCCCCACCCACTCAGCCCTCTATTCAGCCTACAGCAGTTTAGCCCCACCTACTAAGCCCTCTATTCAGCCTACAGCAGTTTAGCCCCACCCACTCAGCCCTCTATTCAGCCTACAGCAGTTTAGCCCCACCCACTCAGCCCTCTATTCAGCCTACAGTAGTTCAGCCCCACCCACTCAGCCCTCTGTTCAGCCTACAGTAGTTCAGCCCCACCTACTCAGCCCTCAGTGTTGTGTTTATAGACTCAGTCAGCGCCACCGCCCTCTAAACCACATCCATTCACCAAACTAATGAAGATGTGGAGGAGCTCTGAGCGAGTGTTTACAGAGAGGTCCAGTGTTTGTTAGCAACATTAGCTTAGCATCTCCGGTTTTAACGAAAGAAGTACCCATCATACAGCACGCTTTATTAGAAACACCCATCTTGTGTCTCTACTCACTGGCCACTTTATTAGAAACACCTACCTTGTTCTTCCACCACTGGCCACTTTATTAGAAACCCCTCCCTTGTGCTTCCACTCACTGGCCACTTTATTAGAAACCCCTACCTTATGCTTCCACTCACTGGCCACTTTATTAGAAACCCCTACCTTATGCTTCCACTCACTGGCCACTTTATTAGAAACCCCTACCTTATGCTTCCACTCACTGGCCACTTTATTAGAAACACCTACCTTATGCTTCCACTCACTGGCCACTTTATTAGAAACCCCTACCTTATGCTTCCACTCACTGGCCACTTTATTAGAAACACCTACCTTATGCTTCCACTCACTGGCCACTTTATTAGAAACCCCTACCTTGTGCTTCCACTCACTGGCCACTTTATTAGAAACCCCTACCTTATGCTTCCACTCACTGGCCACTTTATTAGAAACAGGAAGTAGAGAAAATAGACCTACGTTAAAATGCCAGAGTGTCAGAGCTGCTATGGTCATGGCGGTGGTGCTTCTGCCTTTGCCGTTCGAACAGTTAAACACGAACGCAGCTCGAGAATCCTCAGCTAACACACTCTTCATCGCCTCCAGCATATGGTCAAAGTCCTGAAAGCACACACACACACACACACACACACACACACACACACACACACACACACACACACACACACACACACAGGGTCCTCACTATTACACTGATGCTTAAGGCAGTAACTGCTTCAATAACACACATTTTATTAAATATCAAACTACAGGGTTAAAGCAACAGCAGCAGCATCTGAGCAGATCAGAGTTTTTAGGAAGGCATTCATATTTTTAGATGATTTACTGAAAAGAAATTGATCCATCTCTCCTTCATTCAGGGTTTATTAAACTGGCCACTAGAGGGCAGTGCAGAACCATGTCCTCACTTAATAATCAGTCACCACAGTCAGTGATACCCCTGTTAGTGACTGACATTATAAATCCCCAACAGTACCTCCACCTTGTGCTTCCACTCACTGGCCACTTTATTAGAAACACCAACCTTGTGCTTTCACTCAATGGCCACTTTATTAGAAACACCAACCTTGTGCTTTCACTCACTGGCCACTTTATTAGAAACACCTACCTTGTGCTTACACTCCCTGGCCACTTTATCAGAAACACCAACCTTGTGCTTCCACTACTGGTCACTTTATTAGAAACACCTACCTTGTGCTTACACTCCCTGGCCACTTTATTAGAAACACCAACCTTGTGCTTCCACTCCCTGGCCACTTTATTAGAAACCCCTACCTTGTGCTTCCACTCCCTGGCCACTTTATTAGAAACCCTCCAATCTTGTGCTTCAACTCCCTGGCCACTTTATTAGAAACCCCCTAACTTGTGCTTACAGTCCCTGGCCACTTTATTAGAAACCCTCCAATCTTGTGCTTCAACTCCCTGGCCACTTTATTAGAAACACCAACCTTGTGCTTCCACTCACTGGCCACTTTATTAGAAACACCAACCTTGTGCTTCCACTCCCTGGCCACTTTATTAGAAACACCAACCTTGTGCTTCCACTCCCTGGCCACTTTATTAGAAACCCTCCAATCTTGTGCTTCAACTCCCTGGGCACTTTATTAGAAACCCCCTAACTTGTGCTTACACTCACTGGCCACTTTATTAGAAACCCCCTACCTTGTGCGTCCACTCCCTGGCCACTTTATTAGAAACCCCCTACCTTGTGCGTCCACTACACAGGTGTACAGTGACCACAGCTGATTACCCACAGTCCTTTGTGTACCTGTTCAGTAGGAGCAGCGCACTCCGGTAGAGGCACGCGTTTGTACTCCAGCCCCTGGTGGGCGCTCTTGTGCTGGTTAAAGATTTCCTGCACAGTCTGGCAGCTCTTAAACATCTTCATCTGCTTCTCCTGCTCCAGAGTCACCTCCAACCACTTCTGAGCCTTCAGGACCTCCTCCTTCAGCGCCGCCTCCAGCCTCTGCAGCACACACACACACACACTTGTATTACTACACTTGAGAGGACAATTTGACCTGTGTGTTAGTGTAGCTGTAGTAATGTCCAGTAATATGAAATGCCTGCAGCCGGTCCTGACCTCTATGTCCTGCGTCTGGGCGTTATGGAGGGAGATGTGCTGGTCCAGGCAAGACGGCTCTCTGGGAGAGAACATCTGACCATTAGCCTCCAAAACCAGCTCCTCCTGCACGTTCACCCACAGAACATGCTGGTGTTTCCGCTTCTCGTCCATCAGATACGCCAACACCACTCCAGTGGCCTAGAGAGAGAGAGAGAGGGGGCGAGAGAGAGAGAGAGAGTGTGTGTGTTTCTATAATACAGTACAGAACAGAGATTCGCTTCAGAGAGTCAGCCCGTGGTTCGAGATTCGCTTCAGCACAGCTTGTGGTTTGAGATTCGTTTCAGCACAGCCTGTGGTTCGAGATTCGTTTAAAAGATTCGCTTCAGCACAGCTTGTGGTTCGAGATTCGTTTCAGCACAGCCTGTGGTTCGAGATTCGTTTAAAAGATTCGCTTCAGCACAGCTTGTGGTTCGAGATTCGTTTCAGCACAGCCTGTGGTTCGAGATTCGTTTAAAAGATTCGCTTCAGCACAGCTTGTGGTTCGAGATTCGTTTCAGCACAGCCTGTGGTTCGAGATTCGTTTAAAAGATTCGCTTCAGCACAGCTTGCGGTTCGAGATTTGTTTCAGCACAGCCTGTGGTTTGAGATTCGTTTCAGCACAGCCTGTGGTTCGAGATTCGTTTAAAAGATTCGCTTCAGCACAGCTTGTGGTTCGAGATTCGTTTCAGCACAGCCTGTGGTTCGAGATTCGTTTAAAAGATTCGCTTCAGCACAGCTTGCGGTTCGAGATTTGTTTCAGCACAGCCTGTGGTTTGAGATTCGTTTCAGCACAGCCTGTGGTTCGAGATTCGTTTAAAAGATTCGCTTCAGCACAGCTTGCGGTTCGAGATTTGTTTCAGCACAGCCTGTGGTTCGAGATTCGTTTAAAAGATTCGCTTCAGCACAGCCTGTGGTTCAAGATTCGTTTCAAGATTCGTCTTAGTACAGCTTGTGGTTCGAGATCCTCTTCTGTGAAATTGTGGTTCGAGATTTGTTTCGAGATTCGTTTCAGCACAGCTTGGAAGGAAGAGAGAGAGAGAGAGAGAGAGAGAGCGAGAGAGAGAGAGAGTTTCTATAATACAGTACAGCACAGAGATTCGCTTCAGAGAGTCAGCCCGTGGTTCGAGATGCTTCAGAGTCAGTCCGTGGTTCGAGATTCGCTTCAGCACAGCTTGTGGTTCGAGATTCGCTTCAGCACAGCTTGTGGTTCGAGATTCGCTTCAGCACAGCTTGTGGTTCGAGATTCGTTTCAGCACAGCTTGTGGTTCGAGATTCGCTTCAGCACAGCTTGTGGTTCGAGATTCGCTTCAGCACAGCTTGTGGTTCGAGATTCGCTTCAGCACAGCTTGTGGTTCGAGATCCTCTTCTGTGAACTTGCGGTTCGAGATTCGTTTTCGAGTTTGGAAGGAAGCGAATGACACACATCGGCCAAACCAATCACACAGCGGCCACGAACATGAACCCACACTGTGAGGTGTGATCACCCAGTCTCACCTCAGACGTGGGCTGGGCCATCCCGTACACTGGCATCTTTGGCACCCGCCTGAAATTAGGCACCTTCATCTCCTTCACAGTGCTCAGAACATCCGGAGCCAAGTATTCATCAGCAACCTGTGGACAGAGACACACTCCTTCAAATGAAACCCATAAAACCCTGCAGACCGTTTCAATACCAACAGCACATGGATTTTTAACCCTTTCAGAGCTAAATACGCTACATGGACAAAGAGTTTCTCCTGCTTCTGTTGGAGTGACTGTCTCTACTGTCCAGAGAAGAAGACTTTCTACTAGACTTTGGAGAAGGAGCATTGCTGTGAGGATTTGATTGTATTCAGCAACAAATGAGTTAGTGTGGTCAGGATATTGGATAATCACCCCACCTCATCATCCCAAACTCTCCAACTCCTCCCAAAAGTACTGGATGGAGCTCCACCACCATCATTCCAGAGAACACAGTTCTTCCACTGCTCCACAGCTCCTTAATGCTGGGGGGCTTTATACCCCTCTAGCCCACGCCTGGCATTAGGCAGCATGGAGCCAATAGCTTCATGATGTTTATCTGCTCTAGAGAGTCCTATTCTATTGGCAGTACTTCTCTAAAAGGAAAATGTAACTGAATGCATTTGTTAGAAGGGGTGTCCACAAATATTTGGACATATAGTGCATCTGATGTTTCTTTATTTAGATTTTAAGCAGATGAAACTGGCTAAGATCTCATTTTTGCAGTGCAGCTCTACTCACCAGTACTCTGGCTCCTTTAGTGATGAGGTCAGCAGGGGCTCTGAGCTCTGACTGGTTCATGCAGGAGAGGAGGCGGTATACCCAGGCGTTCGAGCACAGCCATTGGCTGAAGTTTAAGGCAAAGGCCAGTGGATACTACAGCACAAGGAGAGAGACCAGTACTATCAGTTCCCATTCATCACCTAGTTTATCTAATCACTCCTAAATAATCACACTCTCACTGAACACTGACTTTATGTGTATTTGGGTTTATTCTAATGTTATATAGAGTTAATTACAGGTAGACACTCTCACTGACCACTGACTTTATGTGTATTTGGGTTTATTCTAATGTTATATAGAGTTAATTACAGGTAGACACTCACTGACCACTGACTTTATGTTTATTAGGGTTTATTCTAATGTTATATAGAGTTAATTACAGGTAGACGCTCTCACTGACCACTGACTTTATGTTTATTTGAGTTTATTCTAATGTTATATAGAGTTAATTACAGGTAGAAACTCTCACTGACCACTGACTTTATGTTTATTTGGGTTTATTCTAATGTTATATAGAGTTAATTACAGGTAGACACTCACTGACCACTGACTTTATGTTTATTAGGGTTATTCTAATGTTATATAGAGTTAATTACAGGTAGACACTCACTGACCACTGACTTTGCTTATTTGGGTTTATTCTAATGTTATATAGAGTTAATTACAGGTAGATACTCTCACTGACCACTGACCATGTTTATTTGGGTTTTTTCTCATGTTTCTTCTATTCTATTGTTTTTTGGGTTTTTTTTACAGGTAGACACCCTTTTCTTTTTTTATTGTTGTGATCGTGCATGTGTGTGTGTGGGTGTGTGTGTGTGTGTGAGAGAGTGTATATACCTGTTGGTGTAGGTATGAGTTGAATAGTATCAGGTAGACATAACGTTCCAGACTCTGCAGCGCCCTCTGGAGGAAGTACAGTTTAGTGCTGCTTCCCTACAATACAAAACCACCATTACTCATCTGATCTCTCTCCCCAAACTCCAAACTGAAGTGGAAAACAGTAAAACCAGTGCTGGGCAAAACCTCCCCCACCTGAGACTGGTAATCCTCTCCGATGGCTTCTAACTTCTTCTTGTTCTCAAAAATGGCTCCTTTGATGTCGTGCATTTCAGAGCACAGCTCAATAGCGCAGTCCACCTAAAACAGCCCGGGAGAGAATTTACTAATAGGATCAATACTGATCAGAGCAAAAACATCATACTACTGAGTAATTCACAGTGGATACTGAGTAATTAATAGCAGGTACTGAGTAATTCATAGTGGATACTGAGTAATTAATAGCAGGTACTGAGTAATTCATAGTGGATACTGAGTAATTAATAGCAGGTACTGAGTAATTCACAGTGGATACTGAGTAATTAATAGCAGGTACTGAGTAATTCACAGTGGATACTGAGTAATTAATAGCAGGTACTGAGTAATTGATAGTGGATACTGAGTAATTAATAGCAGGTACTGAGTAATTCATAGTGGATACTGAGTAATTAATAGCAGGTACTGAGTAATTCACAGTGGATACTGAGTAATTAATAGCAGGTACTGAGTAATTCACAGTGGATACTGAGTAATTAATAGCAGGTACTGAGTAATTAATAGCAGGTACTGAGTAATTGATAGTGGATACTGAGTAATTAATAGCAGGTACTGAGTAATTCATAGTGGATACTGAATAATTACACAGCACATACTGAGTAATTCATAATAGATAACAAATAAATACTAGCAGACACAGAGCAATTCATAGTGGATACTGAATAATTCATAAGATATGAATAATAATAGTATATGATATAGGGCACAGAAACAATGATCATGACAAAAAACTGACCTCCTGAACAATCTGTTGACCATTAGGCAGCTTGCTGATGAGGGTCTGGATGATCTGGAACTGGGGTTTGAGTTCACACTTCTCTGTTTCCTCAGTTCTTAGTGAACAAACACACATTTATTACTACTATTATTATAAATAATAATCATTTAAAACATGTTCATAGTCTTACTGTGTGTCAGTAGGTGATGGTGGTGGGGGGCACTGAGGAGGGGGCGGAGCTCCTGTCAGCCTCTCCATCACCAGTGTGCCCAAAATCATCCCCAGATTAGTGCGGCCGACACCGACCTGACAACTGAACAACAGAGCAGGGAGAGGCCTGGAGACGTCCCGATTCAGAGAGAGAGAGGGGTTCTCCTAGAGACCGAGAGAGAGAGAGAGAGAGAGAGAGAGAGAGAGAGAGAGAGAGAGAGAGAGAGAGAGAGAGAGAAAGAGAGAGAGAGACAGAAAGAGAGAGACAGAAAGAGAGAGAGAGATTCTTGAGTAAACAACATGATGTGGGTTCTCCTTCCTTGGAGCACTTTTGGTAGGTACTGACCACTGCATACCACTGGAACACCCCACAAGACCTGCCTGCTGATGTTCTGGAGATGTTCTGACCCAGTCATTGTCTAGAACCTCACAGTCTGGTTCTTGTCAAAGCTGCTGCTGGACTACAGCTTCAGCTTGTTCATGCTAAAGCGGGACCTTTGATGAAGCCCACATCCACGTTCAGGCTGCTACTGGATTCAGCTCTGCTCCAGTCCAGGTTTATAGGTAACAGAGTCCTACAGTATCAGAACGCTAACTGGTGGACATCAGCTTCCATTACGTGTTAGCTACATTAGCTACATCTTACCCTTAATATATTCACAAAGGCGTCAAACTGCTCCTCCATAGGCGCCCCCTCTACTGGCAGAGGCAGCCGGTAATACCTGAGATGAAAATAATCAATATTACAATTAGTGATCAATATCTTCACCCCACACACACACACACACACACACACACACACACACACACACACACACACACGTTCTCCATCAAACACCATCATTCTACACCCAGCATTATTCTCCACCAGCCAGCACCAGTCATCAGCCACCACCAGTCATGAGCCACCAGCCACCCCCGCCCACCCCGTCATGAGCCACCAGCCACCCCCGCCCACCCCGTCATGAGCCACCAGCCACTCCCCCCGTCATGAGCCACCAGACACTGATCAACCAAACACCTAACATCCTCTGATCAACATCTCCACCTAACATCCTCCTCCTTTACAAATAAACAAAAAGCATTACTCTCCAGACACTCTTCACTAGACACCATCACTCTCCACCCAACATCACTCTCCACGAAACACCATCACCCTCTCACCAAGCACCATTTATTGCCACAAAGCAACATCCATCTTCACCAAACACCATCCCTCTCCACCAGGCACCAAACACAGTAGCCCTCCACACCAAGCACCATCAGTCACCCTCCACACCAAGCACCATCTATCTCACCAAGCACCATCTCCCTCCACACCAAGCACCATCACCCTCCAAACCAAGCACCATCACCCTCCAAACCAAGCACCATCACCCTCCAAACCAAGCACCATCACCCTCCAAACCAAGCACCATCACCCTCCAAACCAAGCACCATCACCCTCCACACCAAGCACCATCACCCTCCACACCAAGCACCATCACCCTCCACACCAAGCACCATCACCCTCTCACAAAGCACCATCTATCTCACCAAGCACCATCACCCTCCACACCAAGCACCATCTATCTCACCAAGCACCATCAACCTCTCACCAAGCACTAAACACCGTCACCGTCCACACCAAGCACCTTCAGTCACCCCCTCACCAAGCACCATCACCCTCCACACCAAGCACCATCACCCTCTACACCAAGCACCATCACCCTCTACACCAAGCACCATCACCCTCTACACCAAGCACCATCTATCTCACCAAGCACCATCTCCCTCCACAACAAGCACCATCACCCTCCACACCAAGCACCATCTATCTCACCAAGCACCATCACCCTCCACACCAAGCACCATCTATTTCACCAAGCACCATCAGTCACCCTCCACACCATGCACCATCTATCTCGCCAAGCACCATCACCCTCCACACCAAGCACCATCAGTCACCCTCCACACCAAGCACCATCTATCTCACCAAGCACCATCTCCCTCCACACCAAGCACCATCAGTCACCCTCCACACCAAGCACCATCTATCTCACCAAGCACCATCACCCTCCACACCAAGCACCATCAGTCACCCTCCACACCAAGCACCATCTACCTCACCAAGCACCATCTCCCTCCACAACAAGCACCATCAGTCACCCTCCACACCAAGCACCATCTATCTCACCAAGCACCATCACCCTCCACACCAAGCACCATCAGTCACCCTCCACACCAAGCACCATCTATCTCACCAAGCACCATCACCCTCCACACCAAGCACCATCAGTCACCCTCCACACCAAGCACCATCTATCTCACCAAGCACCATCACCCTCCACACCAAGCACCATCAGTCACCCTCCACACCAAGCACCATCTATCTCACAAGCACCATCACCCTCCACACCAAGCAACCTCATTCTCCATCCAAAAAACAGATCACGATCAACAGAACACTTTCCTCCTCCTAAACAGTCACTCATTATCAAACAGAGACATTCTCCATCTATTGTCTTCATATCAATTCCCCACAAAACACGACTGTCCATCAAACACCATCTATCTCCACCTTCCTCAAAGTCAGTTTCACAGTTAATAACTACGTGTTTATTCCATGAAGAGTGTGTAATTAGTAAACACTGCACCTGTAGGCAGGCATGGTGAACAGCGGTCTCTTGTAGACCTCCTCAGTGACGTGTATATCCTCTTCACAGGAGATGGAGATTTTCTGAGGTTCATCTTTAAAATGCTCGATGTCGTTGTAGACGTAGAACACGTTCTCATTTAGCCTGGCAAAGTCATGGAGCTGAAGGAGAAACATAAACGAGAGCAATGTTCACAGACCTACATACCCTAGTGTATAGGCTAATATCTCCTATTCTAGTGTACAGGAGTGTTTATTGAGGGTGTTTATAGACTAATATCTCCTATTCTAGTGTATAGGAGTGTTTATTGAGGTGTTTATAGACTAATATCTCCTATTCTAGTGTATAGGAGTGTTTATTGAGGGTCTTTATAGACTAATATCTCCTATTCTAGTGTATAGGAGTGTTTATTGAGGTGTTTATGGACTAATAGCTCCTATTCTAGTGTATAGGAGTGATTATTGAGGTGTTTATGGACTAATATCTCCTATTCTAGTGTATATGAGTGTTTATTGAAGTGTTTATGGACTAATATCTTCTATTCTAGTGTATAGGAGTGTTTATTGGGGTGTTTATGGAGTAATATCTCCTATTCTAGTGTATAGGAGTGTTTATTGAGGGCCTTTATAGACTAATATCTCCTATTCTAGTGTATAGGAGTGTTTATTGAGGTGTTTATGGACTAATATCTCCTATTCTAGTGTATAGGAGTGTTTATTGAGGGTCTTTATAGACTAATATCTCCTATTCTAGTGTATAGGAGTGTTTATTGAGGTGTTTATGGACTAATATCTCCTATTCTAGTGTATAGGAGTGTTTATTGAGGGTCTTTATAGACTAATATCTCCTATTCTAGTGTATAGGAGTGTTTATTGAGGTGTTTATAGACTAATATCTCCTATTCTAGTGTATAGGAGTGTTTATTGAGGTGTTTATGGACTAATATCTCCTATTCTAGTGTATAGGAGTGTTTATTGAGGGTCTTTATAGACTAATATCTCCTATTCTAGTGTATAGGAGTGTTTATTGAGGGTGTTTATGGACTAATATCTCCTATTCTAGTGTATAGGAGTGTTTATTGGGGTGTTTATGGACTAATATCCACCATATGTGAAAGATATCTGACCTCTTTCCTGATATTGAGTTCTAAGTTCTCCACTGGAACGTCCTTGCTCAAGTCATGCAGATTCTCATGCAGGTTCTCCTTCCTCCGCGGGGTGTAGGGAACAAAATTCTCCTCCAAACGCAGAAACAGCACCGGCTCCTCGCGCACACAGAAGAAAATCACCTCCTTTAAGAGAAGGAGAACATTCAGCATTAATACAGCCTCAGTTAAAAGTACTGACGATTTCTAGTAATTGCCAGTCTAACACCTATTCATATATCATTAAAAATAACTGACTGCACCAAATGTGATAGCTTGCACACAAAATAAATATAAGAGGCTTTTAAAAGAAATGGAATTTAAGTAAAGCGCTAAAGCCTTCGACATTCAGAAACGCCGGACCTGTTGGCCCATCAACATGAACCTTTCTACTGGGTTTTATGATGCAGTTGTTAAATTATAAACATGTAAAAAGCCAAGTATTGTCTTTACACAGCAAAAAATAATCTAGAAAAATCTAGAGCCCATATCATAGAACTCTGAATTCTCTGGAATTTATTTATTAAGAAATTCTGATTTTTTAAAGCCCCGTCCACTCACACTGACATTATAAGGAGTGTTTCAGCTCAGGCTGTTTTTTTGAATGATGCAGTCAAATCAGTATAGAGTTCATTTTCATATATATATATATATATATATATTCATTGTCATGCAAAAATCTTGTATCTCCAAAATTAGGAGTTAAAGAAACCTTATCCTTAACCTAAGTACTATAGCAAGTTTAGAACGCAGTACAACCTTTCCTAACTTTTTGGGAAGCGTTTCTATTGGTCCGTTCTCTATTCTTTATATGGAAACTCCGTGTGTATATATGTGGAAAAACAGCCATGTAGATTTTTCTTTTAACATACCGTAGATCCGCCTATACAGCCATGCTTTAGCCCCACCCACTCACCCTAAAGATATAAGGTGTATATATAAGTTATATATAGATATAAAGTGTTTTAGCTCAGACTGTTTGAATCATTTATGTCATCGTTGTGATGCAAAAACCTTGTATCTCCAAAATTATCTCCAAAAGTAGTTTTTCACTACTATATAGACGGTGTAGAACACAGAATTATGCAAAAAAGGTGAAAAGAGAAATCTTTATATATATATATATATATATATATATATATATATATATATATATATATATATATATATATATATACATACATACATACATAGAGAGAGAGAGAGAAATAAACAATATATTTATTTATGTATTTATATTTACATATATATTTTATAGTATATTTTATAGAACATATACACAATAAAATATACTATAAAAAATATATATGTAAATATAAATACATAAATAAATATATTGTTTATTTCTCTCTCTCTCTCTCTCTCTCTCTCTATATATATATATATATATATATATATATATATATATATATATATATATATATATATATCTTATAAACCCACACAATTATTACACTCAGAACTCAGAAATATTGCATATGGGCCTCAGGTGGCCTCTGACCAATCATGACTGGAGTATCTGTAAGAACAGATGGTGGATCTTAAGTCGGCTCCTGTGACACCGCACTGACCTCATGGCCTTGGCTTTGCAGCTTCTGCAGGACCTGTTTGAAACCAGCCAGGCTGGGCTGGCCCATGCCGAACAGTGGGTAGCTGCCTTTGCTCTGGCGGAAGTTGGGAGCGCCGCACGAGCCCGTCGTGTTGAGGACGTCCGCCTTGCTGAACACGTCCTGCACCATGAAGTAGGAGCCCTGCGGAGGAACACACTGAAGCTTCAGACTTCAGCAGTGGAGCAGTGAAGTCCCCCAGTTTCCGTTTCTTCTGAAATCAAGGGTATTAAAAAGAGCTGATCCTGCTTCTGTTGGAGTAACTGTCTCTACTGTCCAGAGAAGAAGACTTTCTACTAGATTTGGAGGAGCATTGCTGTGAGGATTTGATTGTATTCAGCAACAAGAGCATTAATGAGGTGACTGTGCTGGATTATCACCACCACAGTCCCACTGCTCCACATGGCATTAGGCAGCATGGAGCCAATAGGTTCATGGTGTTTATCTGCTCCAGAGAGTCCTATTCTATTGGCAGTAATTCTGTACAGGGACTAGACAAGCTGTGTGTGTGCATTTTTACATCTGTGTCCACAAAGGATGCAACTTACAGTAGCTACATGCATCCATTAGAAGAGGTGTCCACAAACTTTTTTTTTTTTTTTTTTTTAAACTGCTATTTCTCTATGGAAGAGGTTCTGTAAAACACCCCCCCCCCCTTCCTTTTACTTGTGCTAACGGTCCACACACCCACAGCCGTTTCTTATCTGACCCCACTTCCGGTCAGTCTGAGTAAGCGACACGTCAACAAACAGAAAGTTAACGGGCAAACAAAGCTGCTCCGGACGCACTGCAGGAACGACTGAGCGGGGAGGAGACTTCAAAGACTTAACGAGGAGGTGCTAACGCTCAACACAACATCTCCCTAAACACATCGCAACCCCGGGGGCCCCACTAAAGACCCTCCGGGCCCCCTCTGCCTGATAAGACCTGGTTGAGATAAAGCGGAGCTGCACCCAAACCCAAACCCATACACAGCTGAGAGCGAAGCGCTGCAGACACAGCAAACCCTGTGGAGAGCCGGCTGAGGGCTGAGGGCACTGTGAGGAGAAGCAGATGGAGATGTGAAAGTCTCACAGCAGCTCAGGCTGAGCTGAAGGAGCTTATTCTGAGATTAGAAAGAGAAAGGACGGAGCTTTTACCTCCATGTCCTGCAGTTAAAGCAAACCAGGCTGTAAATTTACATGAATGATTTCTAGCCACAACCAACAAATAATTACCAGATAATTAGAATTTTAAATTTTAAAACTGGAGTTTTTTTTTGTCCTTCTGACCAATTAATTACAAATATATATAAATATATAATCAAATTTAATTACATTTCCATACATGACCTTTATTTTGTATCTTTATTGTGTATTTGCCACATCAGAAATTTACGGCTTAGAGCAGCTTAAAAAAAAAACATTAATAATACATTTTAAATTAATAAATAAAATACATTTTAAATAAATAAAAAAACATAAGGAACTCATAATTATTGATCCCCTTATTAATGCCTTTAAAATTGTACTTAGGTAATATCAAACTTATGAATCTGTATGTATTTTTCTGGTGCCTACAGTGCATAGATAATCCACCAGGGGGATTTTCGGAAAAACATGTATCTAATTTTATTTTCTACTTGTTTAATTAATTATTATTGATTAATTCATTTGATCATATTAATATTCGCATTAGTGTTATTTAGATATGATTTAATAATTATTTATTTTAAATAGTTATGACACTGATCACTGTAGAGATCTCAAAAATTAAGCATCTATCAAATATGATACAATTACACATTCCATAAAGGCTAGGCATGCACTGCTCTGGAGTTGGTTACAGCTACGTTAGTCAACCACAAACTTTATAACCTATCTTTTGTTACAATAATAATAATAATAATAATAATATTTAAAACTTTTGCATCATACCTGCACCAGGTAGTGCTCAGGCATGGTGTCGGAGATCCGCCCCACTTTATAATGAGTCCTTTGCATATCATCATGAATCTGGAACTCCTGCCTGCAGTTATAGCTGAGGAGAGACACAACACCAACATTAGCATTATACATTCATATATATATATATATATATTTGGACAAAAGTATTTGGACACCTGCTCACTCATTGCTTCTTCTAAAATCAAAGGGAATTAAAAACCAAGTGTATCCTGCTTTTGTTGGAGTGACTGTCTCTACTGCCCAGAGAAGATGATTGTCTGGTCTGGAAATGACTACACTGGAGAGAATAATGGCACTAATGACCAACAGCCCTGTTGCAGTACTACCACCGCCCACTGGGGGGCTGCGGCCCACAGGCTGACAACCACAGACTCACAGTTTACACAGATGAAGCAAACTGTGAAAGACTGAATGCAGGAAAGCAGGACACACTGGAGGGTGAGGGGTGGAGAAGGTCTAAGGGGAGTGTGTTTGAGACTTTCACACACCAGGACTGAGCAAACACACACACACACACACACACACTTCCTCCCTCCATTAGTACAAATATTGTCTGTTTGGGTGGGATGTCTCACACCAGAGTTAGAGGACAAAACAGAAGTGTGTGGCTTATCTCCAGCGCTGAGGTCTGCAAAGGGGGGTGGGTTGGGGGGGGGGGGGGTGTTGGAACCAACAGAGAGTGTGTGTCTGTGTGTGTGTGTGTGTGTGTGTGTGTGTGTGTGTGTGTGTGCTGTAGGAGGCAGGTCTTACGTGATAACGACTGGGGCCACCTTATTGGTGATAATGGACTTGGCCTTGCTGTTGTGGATGCTGACCGTCTGGAAGGAGGCGTTGCCTAGTGACTGCCTGCTGTCCGTCATCCCGTTGCCGTTGAAAGTCTCAGGCGTTGTTGGGGGTGCTGCACTGGCAGTTGTACCCATAATCCACTAGCAGCTGTCAATCACACAGAGGAGAAACACATACACAGAGGTGTTAATTACAGCATACACACACTTATACACACCTGGACTCTTTTGAATCTTTTTTATTGAGCCATTTTGTGAATAAACGACTCATTAAAAGAATCAATCATTTGAATCAATATTCAATAATCAGTCAATCAACACTTTCAATATCTAATATTAAAACAAAAAAAAAAAATATATATATATATATGTATATTGTTGACATGATGAGGGGCAACTAGAACTATAGAAATTCTCAAAAATTGACAAAAGTATTGGGACACCTACACATTCCACCTACAGGAGCTTTTCTGACACCCCATTCTAAACCCATAGGCATCATTAATATGGAGCTGGTCCCTCTTTGCTCTAAGCTCTACCAGCAGCAGGTCTGGAGCTCTGCAGTTACTGAGTCAGTTGGAGGCTTTTTTGCACTCTGCTCTGAGCTCAGCACTCGGCCCTGACCCCGCTCTGTAACTTTACGTGGTCTGACAGACACTCGGTGGACACTGAGCTGCTCTCTGTGAGCTGTTCCTCCTAAACTCTTCCACTGTTCAATAATAACACCACTCACAGCTGATGGAGGAAGATCTAGGAGGGAGGAAATTTCACCAGCTGACGTTGTTGGTGCAGCGGTGTCTCCTATTACATACAGAACCACGCTGGAGTTCAGTGAGCTCTTCAGAACCTCCCGTTCTTTCACTGATGTGTGGAAGAGAGGCAGACTGCAGGGTCAGGGGGGCTGAATCAAACACCTGAATTCAGCGATTAAGAGTAGTGTCCCAATACTTTTGTCAATTTGGTGTATTTTTTTTTTTGGTAATCTATTAATGCTTGGTTACTACACAGGTTGGTAGAAGTGAATGCAGGAGAGATTTCCGCTCCTGATTGGTCTGTGGGGGTCACGCGGTATTGCCATGTCGTTATTTGCCTGTTTTAATGAAGGACTAACAGAGCTGACGGAGGAGTAACTGAATTTAAAGGACGACATAAAGTCCTGCTGTTACTGTAAACACTCCTCCACTGCCTCGGATTAACCCCGGCGTAACACCTGGAGGTGTGAGGTGTTTACAGACGTTTGTCGCCCACCGCTGCTCCTCCACTCAGAGAGGGATTAAACCCCCCACCACCAACCACCACAGCTGGAGGGTTAATAACAAACACCGCCGTGACCTCCAACTGCAGCTAATTCATCACTGACCACACGGCCTAACACACGGCCATGTTTGGTGCGTCCTCCTCAAGCTCCTCGAGCTCCTCAAGCTCCTCGAGCTCCTCAAGCTCCTCGGAGAAGGCGTGTCTCTACAGTCCGGCATTCAGGGCTTCAAACAGGGCCTTAACCTCGTCCAGGTCATTCGCTTTAGGTAGAAATGGGTCTATGTAGCTCCAACAAGGGTCCAGCTATCACCACGAGTCAGTACAGAACCCTTCTCGCTTAGAGTTCTAGATACCACTTAATAACTTTACGGAAAAAAAACAGGGTTAGCATGAAAGCTAAGCTTAGGTTTGAGGTTAAGGTCACTGTAATTAGTAAATAATCAACGTCAGGACGCAACATGACCGGGATTTAACATCAAACACCTGGAAAAAGCAGCCAGACGTGACCTTCAGCACCAGAACCCCAAACAGACACGAGATTTAAGAAGAAACTCGAGGAAAAATAGGAAAATAAGGAGAAATTAACTGAAATCGATACAGTAAACAGCTCTGGAAGCTCCGCCCCCAGCACTACAATATGCAAATTATTTAAATCCGCACGTTTCCGCTGTTTATTAGCATTTAAGACGCATGACCACTAAGGATTGGCCAGCAGATCAGTCAGCAAAGCCTTATTGAACTAAAATTAATAGAATATACATCTGTCCAAAAGTTTGTGGACACCCCTGTAGAGAAGAAGTACTGGCAATAGAATAGGACTCTCTGGAGCAGATGAATAAACATGGACCTGCCAGGTGTGGGCTAGTAGAGGGGTATGAACCCCCCCCCAGCACTGGAGCTGTGGAGCAGTGGAAGATGGTGGAGCTCCATCCAGTACACTCTTGTGGCAGAATGCAATCAAATCCTCACAGCAATGCTCGGTCAAAAATCTAGTAGTCTTCCTCCCTGGACAGTAGAGAAAGGTCCTCCAACAGAAGCAGGATCAACTTTTTTTTTGATTAATTTTATTTGATTAAATGACAAAAGTATTGGGACACCTGCTTAGTGTAGCATTAAAATGTTATAACTAGCAGATTTTAGGAGTCGTCTGAATTCCTAGCCCCTTAAAATCAGTGTCAGACCCCGAATCTTCCACATCAGCTAAACTACTGTTTGTTAGTAATTATGCAAATGACTCCAGCGAGTCTGAGCCGAAAGCAGCCATCTAAACCCTGCGAGCTGAATCCAGCGCAGCCTGGCAGAGACGGCCTGAACACAACACTGATTTTAACACAAACCAAATATTTCGGCAGCCCTCATCCGTCTTCCACGGCAACCAGAAGCCCTCCTGAGCTCTCCCTGGATAAACAAACGCCACTAACGCTAACACTCTCTCGCTCGTCATATCGGCCTTTCTGTCTGCCTCCCATTTGTGTGTCTCTCTCTCCCACTCTCCCACTCTCCCACTCTCCCACTCTCTCTTTTATTCTCACTCTCCCTCATTATCTCTCTCACACACTCTCACACTCTCACTCTCATTCTCACTCTCCCTCTCATTATCTCACTCTCCCTCTCTCTCATTATCTCACTCTCACACACTCTCACTCTCCCTCATTATCTCACTCTCACACACTCTCACTCTCCCCCTCTCTCATTATCTCACTCACACACTCTCACTCTCCCCCTCTCTCTCCCTCTCATTCTCACTCTCCCCCTCTCTCTCTCTCTCCCTCTCATTCTCACTCTCCCCCTCTCTCTCTCATTATCTCTCACACTCACTCTCTCACACTCACTCTCTCACACTCACTCTCTCACACTCACTCTCTCACACTCACTCACTCTCTCACACTCACTCACTCTCTCACACTCACTCACTCTCTCACACTCACTCACTCTCTCACACTTACTCTCTCACACTCACTCTGTACCTGGAAACAAACTACAGACCGTCTCACAGCAGCGCTTTACTCTCGTAAGTCCATCTGAAGGTCGGTCTGGTCTCCAAAAATCCCCAAAACTGCAGCCGATCAGTAAAGACATGCCAGTTTCACACTGGAGCTACAGAGCAAGTCGTGAAAGTGACTCCCCACCAATAATAAAGCGTCTTCATCACCATTAGGTGAAGAACTTTCTGTGAGGAGCTTTTATTAGAGCTTCAGACGTCTGCTTCCCTTCACCTCCACTGTAGAACCACAGCTCTGACTGGGGGAGCTTATCTAGAACTTCCACTGTAGAACTCCAGCTCTGACTGGGGAGCTTATCTAGAACCGAGCGTTTCACAGCGAACCCACCAAACCCCCCAAACCCCCACTCTTCACGCTTTGGTGGAGTTTGGTGGGGTTACCCTTCACATGATCTCAAATAAACGTATTGCTCATACACCGATCAGCCATAACATTAGCACCACTGACCATCTTCATCTCCCGTGTCTCCGGTCAAGTGCTGGATATGGGCGTAAGAGTAAGATTCTGAGACACTTTGATGTTCTAGACAATGACTGGGTCTCCAAACATCTCCAGAACATCAGCAGGCAGGTCTTGTGGGGTGTTCCAGTGGTATGCAGCGGTCAGTACCTACCAAAAGTGCTCCAAGGAAGGACATTTCATAACATTAGCCTTGGTACCAGATACCACAGCAGGACACCCTCAGAGGTCTTGTGGAGTCCAGGTCTCGAATGGTCAGATCTGTTGTGGCAGCACAAGCAAGACCTCCTTGGTAGTAGGCAGGTGGTGCTAATGTTATGGCTGTTCTTCAGTCTGTGTTTGAAGGGAACAGGGAGTCCTACAGTGTCAAACCCAGTAGGACCCACTCATCCAAGCCTAATAGGGCCTCCTGAGCACCTCCACACTGCTGTGATGATTTCGGCCTGCAGTTAGCGCCATGCTAACAGGTGCGGTGTGCGCTTACTGGACCACATTTGATGGCGAAAACAAGCTACATTGCCTCAAAGTGTTCCTTCCTCAAGGAAGAGGAACACTGATGAAATCGTGAGCTTCTGCTTTGCTTGAGAACCCGGTTGCCACACCTCAGGAAGGGCAAGAGCACTCAGGAGTTCCATCTGCCGAGAGCAATGCACGTCCCCCAACACACCCCGAGACCCATACAGTGATGGGATCGAGTCCAAGGAGGGGCATAACTGGTGTCTTTCTGCCTCGTCCTTCATGTCTCTGGAATGACGGATGGTGCTCCATCCAGTACTTTTGTCGCTGAATACCATCAAATCCTCACAGCAATGCTCCTCCAAAATCTAGCAGAAAGCCGCCTTCTTCCCTGGATAGTAGAGACTCCAACAAAAGCTGGAGAAACTCTTTTTAAAACACCCTTGATTTCAGAAGAAACGATTATTAAATGACAAAAGTATTGGGACACCTGCTTAGTGTGGCATTAAAATGTTAAATATGCAGTAAATCTAAAATCAATAAATATCAGCAGATTTTAGGAGTCGTCTGAATTTCTAGCCCCTAAAATCAGCATCAGACCCCAAATCTTCCACATCAGCTAAACTACTGTTTGTTAGTAATGAAAGAGCACTCAGGATTACATCAGCCGAGAGCAATGCACGTCCCCCAAACACACACAGAGACCCATGCAGTGACGGGATCGAGTCCAAGGAGGGGCGTAACAGGTGTCTTTCTGCCTCGTCCTTCATAAACAGGGGGATTAAACCGGTTGGGCTCTGAGGTCAGTCACTGTACTGTGGATTTCCTGCTGATGGAATCCAGCAGAACACAGTCCCGTCTCTGGCTTCTAGAGGAGTAATCCAGCTCGAAAAGGTGTGGCGAGGTGAGATTTAGATCAGCACTGTTGGGACAGAGAATGTGTTTGTGGTTTTAAGCCCAGCCCACAAGCGCAGCTGCAAGGAGAAGTTAGTCAAGCCTCTGGAACTACCTGGATTTTTACTGTCAATTTCTTTAACTGAGCACAGGGAGTAAACATCCACAGTGCAGGCTAGAAAAAGTAAGTGATCCCTTTGGAATTCTCTGGATTTCTGCATTGATTACCAATAAAATGTGGTCTGATCATTATCGAACCCACAAAGACAAACACAATCTCACTAAACTAAACACACACACACACACACACACACACTATTTTTGTCTTTAACTTAGCACAGTAAGAAAACATCCACAGTGCAGACTAGAAAAAGTAAGTGATCCCTTTGGAATTCCCTGGATTTCAGCTTTGATTGCCAATTAAATGTGGTCTGATCATCCAACTCAATTATACACAAACAAAATATAAATAAACTAATAAAATACAACTTTTTAAAAAACACAATGAGTAAATACCCACAATGCAAGCTAGAAAAAGTAAGTGATCCCTTTGGAAACCCCTTGATTTCTGCATTGATTGCCAATTAAATGTGGTCTGTGCATTATCTAACTCACAATAATCAACAAACACAATCTCACTCAACTAATAACACACACAGTTGTAATGTCAATTTCTTTAACTGAGCACAGGGAGTAAACATCCACTGTACAGGCTAGAAAAAGTAAGTGATCCCTTTGAAATTCCCTGAATTTCTGCATCGATTACCAGTAAAATGTGGTCTGATCATAATCATCTAACCTACATAAACAGACCAAAAAAAAAGTAAACTAACTCAATTATAGACACACAAAATATAATAGTAATAAAAATAAAATATATAATTTAATATATAATTTATATATATTACTTTTATATATAAAATATAAAAGTAATAAAATACACATTTTGTTAAATACAAATATCCAAGGTGCAGGCTAGAAAAAGTAAGTGAAGCCTCCGGAATTCTCTGGATTTCTGCATTGATTACCAATAATATGAGGTCTGATGATCAGCTAACTCACAATGATGGCCGAACACAATCTCACTAAACTAATAACACAAATAGCTGCACTGTTAATTTCTTTGTAACTGAGCATAGGGAGTAAATATCCACGGTGCAGGCTAGAAAAAGTGAATCCTCTAGACTTGTATCTGCACTTGTATCGGCAGATACTTAATAATATGGTCTCTGTGTCAGTATCAGAAAGAAAAAAGTGGTCTCGGTGCATCTCTATTAAAAACCCACCGCTCATCAACACCAAAACCTCAGCACAACCCTGTGAAGCATGGTGGAGGGAGCATCACGGTTTGGGGCTGCTTTGCTACCCAGGGCCTGGAGGCCTCGTCATCACTGAAGGAACAATGACGTCAAAAAGGGGATTCAAACGTTCGACAGAAGAACCGTAAGAGTTGTAGTTTCTGACCTCTGGCTGAAGAGACGCTGGGTTTTGCAACAGGACATTGACCCAAAGCACAAATAGAGGCTTTTCTTGTATTAAAGGTCAGCAGTGGCAAGCTGGCCTCTGCGTTTAGAAATGTGGAAATGTGTGTGTGTTGTAATGATGAGCATGTGTTATTAAAAATGTGTGTTTGGGTGGAGTAGAAGGAGGAGGAGTAGGAGACTCGGCGATTGCTGAGTCATTCTGATCAGCTACAGCGAGGATGTTTAACTCCTTCTCGCGCTCTGATGTCTTACTGATAAGAAAGCTTCACAATCTGCAGAATCTCTGAAAACCACGTCACACACACACACACACACACACACACACACACACCCCTCAACTGCTCTCTGTACAATCAAAGCAGGCAGGATATAGCTACTGGTAATGCTGCACTTTGATGGTCAACTCTAGACCAAGTCGAACCTTAACCTCAAACCAAAACCTAACCCAAGACTCCCTCCAACCCCAACCTTAAACTCCGCTTCACCACACTGTTCTCTATAACTAAGCACACACTTCTACGTCATGCAGAAAAGGGACTGCAGAACCATTTATGGAAACACTATATGGACAAAAGTATTGGGACACCCAAACATTCACTGTTTCTTCTGAAATCAAGAGTCTTAAAGAGCTGATCCTGTTTTTGTTGGAGTAACTGTAAAAAGTAAAATAGAGCTTGAACTTGTTAAGCTGTTAAAACATACGTAAAGTAAAATGATAAAACTCAAAATAAGTAACATGATATATAAATATAATGTAAAAAATATAGTACATTCAGATTAAATTACAATTTAATGTGAAAAAAAGATACAAGTTTGTAATGTCAGTAACTCTTTCACTGTTTTTGCATTATTTTTACTGAATGCTTCAGTTTTAAGTAAATAAATTAAAAGTATTTTTACCAACCAATTACACTGACTTATTTTAACCAACACATTTTGAAGGATAAAAAATATCGGCTAATTATCATTATCGTCAGAATCCCTGAAAATAGAGAATTTCTGGTCAATATCGCACACCCCTAGTCAAGAGCACATGGAATATAAAATATATATATATATATATTTAAATTACATAAATAATAAAGTCTTTAAGTACTAAAGGCTTCACTCAGCCCCACAAAACTACCCAGTACATGAAGGGATCAGTCTGCAGGAAGCAGCTGCAGCATGTAAACAGTGTTTACTGTGCATCATGGCAAAACCACAGCTTCTGACTCTGAAGGTTAACAGTGGCTTATTTACGACACACACAGACTGACCAGCTGAAGTTCAGATCTCATAGTGCAGCCTTTCAGCTTCAGAAGGTTTACGAACTGAACGTCAGCAAGAACACAGCGGAAGGGTTTAAGTGCTGCTCTACCCAGAAAGATCACTGAGGTGAGCAGAGACACAGAGAGAGAGAGAGGGTTGTTAGAATAGCTCCACTCTGGTACGGTGTACCATTCATTTACATTTAAGGCATTTAGCAGACGCTCTTCTCCAGAGCGACTTACAAAAGTGCGTCACTGTTTACTGAAGAAGAACCTCAGCTAGTTTAAATAGACTAGAATTTTAAAGATCCTCTAATCTTAGACTTGACTAAACACAAGTCAATATGGAGACCATAGTACTCTTCTCTTCGCCTGAGCACTCTCAGAAGAGGAGGGTCTTCAGTCTGGGTTTGAAGACAGCGAGTGTTGGACTCTGCTGTTTGGACACCCAGGGGAAGCTCGTTCCACCACTTCGGTGCAGGACAGTAAAAAGTCTGGACGCTCGTCTTCCGTGGATCTTAAAGGATGGCGGGTCGAGCCGAGCAGTACTTGAAGCTGGAAGGGCTCTTGGTGCAGATCGGCTTTTGACCATTGCCATCAAGTACGAAGGGGCTGGCTGGTCCAGTCTTGGCTTTGTAGACCAGAGTCAGGGTTCTGAATCTGACGTGGGCAGCAGCACACATGCCCAGAGCAGTGGCAGCCATTGCTGCAGAGCCCAGGGAGGAGAAAAGGCCTTGCCCCATCCTCCCCACCACCCGAATTTACTCATTTACCATCTCCCTGCAACTATCTAGCGCTCACCCCATCACACTACTGCTCTCAGTGCTGGGATGGTAAAGGCTAGTACCAGACACTTGCTTCCTCCAAGACACATGAAGCTCTTTTAAGAACTACTTTTAAGAAGAAATGGAAAATCCAACCAAATTCCTAGAAAAGCGTGCGTTTCTCATAATCCTCAGCGTTGGAGTATTTTTGAATGAAGAGGCCTGGAACACCGTCTAACTACTACTCTCTACATCTCCAAGGCCGCGGTCAGACCCACAGTAAACCAAGGCTACAGGACAAACACACACAAACAGCAAGATCTTTCCTTTTTAGGATTTTCTATATTTTGTGAGTCAAAAGTGGTTCTGCAGAGCTCCAATTCAGAGCTCCTCAGAGAGCAGAGAGTTCAGGTGACGCTGGACTACAGCACTGTGGTCAGTTCACAGCCTTCAGAACCTCTACTAATGAACCTGCTCTGTAATGCTGATGGGTTTAGTCCCAATTTCTACAGTTTAGAAATGTCAGAGCTGCATGCTTCATTAGAAACAGTGGAATTAGACTGGTTTAATTACATGCAGTGTAATACTGATGTACTTAGTCTGTAATTACACGTATAAATATCGTGGATAGTGAAAATGCCTTTGAATATCGTGATATAGTATTTTCACCACCATCTCTAGCCTAACTCTACATTCTCCTACCTGTGTAACATGATTCACAAGTCGCAGCAGATAAGAGTATTAGATACCCCAGCTACTACCAATACCCCTGCTACTACTACTGCCCCTGCTAAAATTACTACTACTGCTGCTAATAGCCCTGCTGCTACTAATACCCCTGCTACTACTGCTACTATTACTACTGCTGCTACTACTACTATTACTGCTACTACTACTACTACTGCTGCTGCTACTACTATTACTACTACTACTACTGTTACTAATACCCCTGCTACTACTGCTACTATTACTACTACTGCTGCTAATACCCCTGCTACTGCTGCTACTATTACTACTACTGCTGCTAATACCCCTGCTACTGCTGCTACTACTATTACTACTACTACTACTACTACTGCTACTACTGCTACTACTGCCCCTGCTAAAATTACTACTACTGCTACTAATACCCCTGCTACTACTGCTACTATTACTACTACTACTGCTACTACTATTACCATTACTGCTGCTACCCCTGCTACTACTGCTACTCCTACTGCTACTACTACTACCATTACTGCTGCTACCCCTGCTACTACTGCTACTACTACTGCTACTGCTACTGCTATTACCACTGCTACTACTGCTACTATTACTACTACTACTGCTACTACTATTACCATTACTGCTGCTACCCCTGCTACTACTGCTACTCCTACTGCTACTACTACTACTACTGCTACTGCTACTACCACTGCTACTACTGCTAATACCCCTGCTACTACTGCTATTGCTACTACTACTACTGCTATTACTACTGCTACTACTACTGCTGCTACTAATACCCCTGCTACTACTACTGCCCCTGCTACTGCTACTGCTACTACTACTGCTACTGCTAATACTACTGCCCCTGCTAAAATTACTACTACAGCTGCTACTACTATTACCATTACTGCTGCTAATACCCCTGCTACTACTACTACTGCTACTAATACCCCTGCCACTACTACTACTGCTACTAATACCCCTGCCACTACTACTACTGCTACTAATACCCCTGCTACTGCTACTACTACTACTACTACTAATACCCCTGCCACTACTACTACTGCTACTAATACCCCTGCCACTACTACTACTGCTACTAATACCCCTGCTACTGCTACTACTACTGCTACTAATACCCCTGCTACTGCTACTACTACTGCTACTAATACCCCTGCTACTGCTACTACTACTAATACCCCTGCCACTACTACTACTGCTACTAATACCCCTGCCACTACTACTACTGCTACTAATACCCCTGCTACTGCTACTACTACTGCTACTAATACCCCTGCTACTGCTACTACTACTGCTACTAATACCCCTGCTACTGCTACTACTACTAATACCCCTGCTACTACTACCCCTGCCACTACTGCTACTGCTACTAATACCCCTGCCACTACTGCTACTGCTACTAATACCCCTGCCACTACTGCTACTGCTACTAATACCCCTGCCACTACTGCTACTGCTACTAATACCCCTGCTACAAGTACTGCTACTAATACCCCTGCTACTACTGCTACTAATACCCCTGCCACTACTGCTACTATTACTGCTACTACTGCTGCTAATACCCCTGCTACTACTGCTACTGCTACTAATACCCCTGCTACAAGTACTGCTACTAATACCCCTGCTACTACTGCTACTAAAACCCCTGCCACTACTGCTACTATTACTGCTACTACTGCTGCTAATACCCCTGCCACTACTGCTACTGCTACTAATACCCCTGCTACAAGTACTGCTACTAATACCCCTGCTACTACTGCTACTAATACCCCTGCCACTACTGCTACTAATACCCCTGCCACTACTGCTACTGCTACTAATACCCCTGCCACTACTGCTACTAATACCCCTGCTACTACTGCTACTAATACCCCTGCTACTACTGCTACTATTACTGCTACTACTGCTGCTAATACCCCTGCTACTACTGCTACTACTACTGCTACTACTACTACTATTACCATTACTACTACTAATACCCCTGCTACTGCTACTACTGCTACTAGGCAATGTAGTATTTTTACCATATTACAATATTTAAAGACTTCTTTTCGCGATACACAATATTTATCACAATACATGTAATCACTGACAGATTCTTATACTTATACTACCATCAGATCCTCTCCTGTACTGAACAGTGATTTCTACTCAACATCTGCTGCTCTTCATCTAATGAACCCAGTCTAATTACACCGTCAGTAATGAACCCTGCAGCTGATCAGTGTTTATTAACCTAATCACCATAACATTGATCACCATACGATAAAATCATATTCGTCATATCGCCCAGCTCTACTACTACTATTGTGGACATTGGCTCGGTCTCCAGACGCCGTTCTGTACGAAGGCGGCCGCGGCTGAAGCTTGCTGGGTGCGATTTTCCTTCAGACAGACAGAAAGTGACCCAATTCCAGAGGAGAAGACTGACTGGGACCCACAGAGCGGAACGACAAATGGACTTTAATAAAGGATGGGTGAAAGCCCTCCCGCCACTCCAGAGGGCTGCTGCTGCTTTTAGCTCTGCTCTGTACTTTCATAGCCAACCTACAGAGTTCTGCTGCGTCAGAAACCACATAATCAAGCCAATTAGAGACTACTGACCACCTCCACACTGTTTGAGGAGACCAACAGTGGAACTAGGAATGATTGTGGAGCACCATCAACTATTTTTGGGAGTAATTGCGGAGTTGGGGATGATGAGGTGGGGTGGTGATCATCATCATCATCATCATCCAACATCCTGACCTCACTAATAACATCCTGCTCTTGTCGCTGAATGCAATCAAATCCTCATGATTTTCCTCACGGCAATCTAGTAGAAAGTCTTCTTCTCTGGACTGTAGAGACAGTTACTCCAACAAAAGAAGGATCAACTCTTTATAACCTTGATTTTAGAAGAAAACGTGAATGAGCAAGCGTCCCAATACTTTTGTCTTTATAGTAAGCAAGGTTACATTCATTGCAGTCAAGAGGGGCAAAACGCCCCCCAATTGACGGACCCCGTGGCGACCTTTCTGAACTATCGCTTTAAGGCCAGCGTGGCCCGAAAGCACGCCGCTCTCAGTGTTTCCAGTTTTCTGTCCCGGTGGGCCGGAGGTGCTGGCACAGAAACGGCACTGCAGAGACACGCGGGCCGGCGGGCCGGCTTTCAGCCGGACGCGATTTAAATTCCGCTGGTGTGTGTCGAAAAGCGAGGGGGGAGGGAAATGGAAGGCGGGGGGTGGCGAGGTGGGGGGTGCTGGTCCACACAAAGGGCCCCACAAGCAAGGGGGAGGAGAAGGAGCCCACAGCTGCAGGAAGCATCTGCGACGGGACGCTGGACAGAGGAAGGATGCAGAAGGAGCCTCGTCCTTAAAAGCCGATTGAGATGTTTATCATGAAAGCAATACAGCAGCGATTGGATTTAGGTCATATTGGTGTCATATCTCCACTGAACGGACCAATAGAAATGCTTCAAAATGACCTGCAAAAAAAATCTGTCACACAGACTTTGGCTGAAGCCGTCACTGCCCACATACTTCTATACGTCCTTCGCGCTTGCATGGACGTCATGCGATGCATCCACTAGAGGGCAGCTCAGAGTCAACGGTTTCTGACCACAACTAACATAGCAATGAGAAGGAGGTCGCGAGGACGTGAGGACGTATACCCCTAGTGTCCCTAGTGTCCGTATACCAGTGGTCAAGTCTCTGTCCGTGCCCATACCCATACTTAAATTATACTAAAACGTTTGCGGAAAATTTGGACCACTGCTGTGAGAATATGATTGCATCCAGCCACAAGACCATTAGATAATGTCCATGCCAAATTCCCAAACCATCCATCATTCCAGAGAGCACAGTTCTTCCACTGCTCCACAGCTCCTCAATGCTGGGGGGCTTTATATATACCCCTCTAGCCTACGCCTGGCATTGTTAGGCAGCATGGTGCTGATAGGTTTATGCTCTACAGGGACTAGACAAGCTGTGTGTGAGCTGGGTGCAACTCAAAGTAACTTAATAAATCCATTAGACGGGGTGTCCACAAATATTTGGACATAGTGTAAGGAAATGTGTTGATTGTTGTCCAAGTCTAAGTCTTTCCTGTTTTTAGCATCTCGTCACATAAACCACTAAAAATGTTTTACTCCGAGGGTTCAGGGCGCGCAGACAGCTGTGGAAAGACGAATGTTCAGTCAGTCTACTGCCAGCACTGAATAACCCAAAACCCCAAACAGGATGACCTCACCGGAGGATGATGAGACAGCGCAGGCCTGCCATTGCCGCACTCTGTAATGGTGGTGAAAAGCAGCTGCCTGGAAAACCTCACAGAGACTCAACCAGACTGAGAAGTCAAGAGTCAAGAGCTCCATTAGCTCCATATACAACTACAGAGCGGAGCGGAGCGGAGCGGAGCGGCGGGCCTCCGGGGTCACAGTGGGACATGAACGGCAATGCCTGTGTTTACAGAAAGACACAGCACAAGCGTGGACGTCCCCCCGGGTTCGAAAGAAGTGCCCACTAATATAGGGCTGAAATACGAAGAGACAAGGTGGCAAACATGAGTAAATCGTCTAAACCAATCAAAAACTAACTACCTACACCACCTACACCCTCGTGCAGCTAAAGCAGCTCTGACCCACTGAGGCAAGAACATCCCAGGACCTGCCCACGAAGAATCTGGCACCAAGATAAACGTTAGCAGCAGATCCTTTAAGTTGTGAGGTGGGCAGGTGGTCCTCCATCAGCATCAATGAGCCTTGGGCACCAACTTTACCCAACTTACCGTTGACCGGTCGTCCTTCCTTGGACCACTTTTGGTAGGTACTGACTACTGCATGCTGGGAACACCCCACAAGACCTGACTGATGTTCTGGTGGAGATGGTCTGACCAAGTCATTGTCTAGAACATCACAGTTTGGTTCTCTAAAAGGTACCATGGAATTCAAATGTCACTCAGGGAGCAATTGAGCAATTGGGGGTTGGATGGGTGCCTCAGCCATGGATGCTGGTTCTAGGGCTCGAACCAGCAACCTTCAGATCAACAAACTGCTTCTCTGACCTTTAGGCCATGGCCATGGCTACCATCAAATTAAGGATGCACCAAGATCATCTTTCTGTCCCCCAAAACAGACACCAGGATGTTGCTGATATTCTGTATAATATTATATTTATCAATAACAGTCCTGTACTCAAGTACTGTAGTCAGTATCAGCACCCGAAACTAAAGAATAGAGGGCCTAAAAGGTGCCTCAGATTACGGACCAGACAAAAGGACCAAAATCTGGTCAGATCAGGTCAAAGGGGTTCTCAGGCTGGATTAAACTGAACCATGGTTGGGTTGGGACTTTTCGTTGGGACCAATTAGAGGAAGTGGCGGGAACACATGGCTACGATTATATCCATTAGTGATGATATAACTGCTGCACAACAAGCTCATTCATTTGGTGGGTTGAAAGTCTTCTCAACGTCTGAGCTTTAGGTCGGTGCTGATGGTATTTATGCTGTAATATCAGCAGTTTGGCAAACCAAGTCAACCTGTTCATCCATTCATTTATTTTATTCCAGGAAAAGGTTTAACCCCCCCCCCCCCCAACTGACGAGACACACCGACATCAGACACACACCCCTCTACAAACCAATCAGTGTCAAGTATAAGGAGACGCAGCCCACATGGGCGATGACGATGGGAAGTAGGTCGGTATGTCATGGATGTTCATACCATGAGTTCACTAAAACAGCAGGTGTGAAAACACCATACAGGCCCATAAGGTCACGTCGTTGTGGTGCAACACTGGATATTTCAGCCAATGGAACAGCATCCATGACCCTGGGCGGGGTGCTTCTGCAGGGGAACCACCACAGTCATCACACTCTTCTCATCCTTCAACCGCCGGCACACCTTAGCAGGATGTGGGTGGGGCGCAACGAGAAATCGGAATCAACAGCAGGACCCCCAGCCATGTCTTTCCTCTCGAACAGCCAAAAGACACAGAGCAGCAGTGGAGGAAGTGACTTCACCATCTCCATCTCCACGCACAACTTCCACTTCCACAAAAAAAGTCAGTTCTTTTGTCCTCGCACTTCCTCAGCAGCGCAAAAACCCAGCAGAGAACCAGAGCAGCCCAAAGCCCCCTTATTATAGACAAGCACAAAGAAGAGACCCCCCACAAAAAACAGCCCCCACCACCCTCCACCCCTCCGCACAGTGCAACAGTCAGTGTCCCTGAGTTTTGAAAGGTCCGTTTGAGCAACGGCGTCATCAGTGTTAGTCAATCACAGCTCAAATCTGCAGAGCAGAAGCAGCAGCAGATCCCCACCCTGCACGGCTCTCTGATCATCCCTCACTGCACCGGAACACACCGCTTCCTCCCTGAGCTTCCTGCGTTGCACCACAACTGCAGCCAGCGTACCTTCACACACACTTCAGCTGCGACCATTCACATGCAAACACACACACACACACACACACACACACACACACACACACACACACACACGCGCGGCAGGAAAAGGCTCAGTGACGCGCCCACAAATACGGGTTCAAGAAGTTAGAAAATGTTAGTACTTTCAATTTGTAGCAAATTATGAGCTGTATGTAAATGTAATTGAATTTAAACTGGAACTGAATTCGGAAGTTAAATCTTGAATCTGGATTTAAACTTTATTGTTGTCAAAGGAAAACCTTAAAACCTGAAACTAAATTTAAATCTGAATTAAAATCTGGAATTAAAATGTAATTGTTTGCAAAAGAGAAACCTAAAATTTTTATCTGAAATTGAATCTGAATTTGAATCTGAAACTACATTTTATTGTTTACAAATGAGAAACAAAATCTGAAACCGAATTTGAATCTGGACTTCGATTTCGTTGTTTACACAGGAGAAACCTAAAATCTAAAACTGAATTTGAATCTGTATTTAAATCTGGAATTAAAATGTTACTGTTTGCAAAAGAGAAACCTAAAATCTTAATCTGAAATTGAATCTGAATTTGAATCTGGAATTAAATTTCATTGTTTGCAAAGAAGAAATTTAAAATCTGAATCTGAATTTGAATCTGAAACTACATTTTATTGTTTACAAATGAGAAACAAAATCTGAAACTGAATCTGAATTTGAAACTGAATTTGAATCTGAATCTGAAACCGAAATTTGTAACAGGAACTGAATTTCTCAGAGCAGCAGGTCAAGAGTGAAATTCATCTGTCAGAAGAGGAGGATCTACACCCTCATCTAAATCAAGAAAACAGAGCAGCATTTTCTGGAAGAGTGAAACCATCTCCATTTAGGAAGATCTAACGTTCCTCCATCCCGTCTTTCCTCCTGAATTCTGCCTGATTAGAACCCAGACTATGGTGGAAATGCTCTAATGTTCTACCAGTGAGAGAACCAGGCTCCGTTCTCTGGTTCTAAACCAGCTCTGAGCAGCGCATTCAGACCCGAGGAGGAGGCTAATGCTAATGCTAATGCTAATGCACACATGCTAAGTGATCAGACTGCAGAGCTGTAGCTAAAGGAGCTGGGAGCTGAAAGGTCAGGTGGGTCAGTCCGACTGGACTGTAAGATATTAAACACTATTAGAATTACATTAGAATTTAGTCTGATTTTAGAACCTGGTGCTAAAAATACAGCGAATTTACTGCAGTTTACTGTGAAATTATTTATAGTAAAGTATGTCAGCATTAAGAGACTCTGATCGGGTGGTATAAAACCTTGATAATAATCCCTAATTTTATTTATATATATATATATATATATATATATATATATATATATATATATATATATACACACACACACACATACACACACACACACACACACACACATATATACACAAAAAAAAAAATATATATATATATATATATATATATATATATATATATATATATATATATATATATATATATATATTACATATATACAAAGAAATTAAATAAAATAAATTAGTGTGTGTGTGTGTGTGTGTGTATATATATATATGCTTTGCATAGTCTCGTTTCACAGGTTATATTTAATTTATATATATATATATATATCTATCATATATATCCATCAATTTTACAAAATCTCACTACAATCTTTGCCCAAACTCTGAATATTCAGTGTGAATCTCAAAATCAACCAAAACCCACATCCCCGGTTTTACACAATCTAAAAGATCACGTTACTGGTTGTGACATTAGCACTCAGTACAGAATTGCACGTCTCCAGTAATCTACCCAGCGCTCGACATCGCATACACACCCAATCACCATCATACACAAGTTTGCATAACTCTCCACACCCCCCCTGCTGAAAGGCATAATCACAATAACACAGAAGGCCTAATCCTTCCAAATCCCCCGACGGTGGAGTAATCGGACTGGAGCTTTGATGAGCAGACTGGAGATAAATGATGTTCATCAATCTTTCCTTCATTTTCTAAAACACACTGTTGTTATGTGCTTTAATCCCAGCATGCTTTTCACAGCCAATACACTTCAACCCCACGGGCCCAGACTCATCAACTAAAACCAAACAACCAGCGTCTTCAAAATATCCCCAAAAATCCCCCTCTTACCCCAAACACACTCAAATCAGACGAGACGTGCTCGGCCAGTGACCAGTTCTACTCCTTTACACTGGAGCGGTCAGGCTAATACAGCTAACGAGCAACAGACGGCCTAAACCTGTAACAGTTTACAATCAATGTTTAAGAATACACACAATAAATAATATTATTAATTATTATTATTATTATTAATAATAATAATAATAATAACAACATTTATATTATACTATTTATAATGACAATATTATAACATTATATTTACAAAACTAGTAAAAAATAAAATTAAATAAAATACATATATATACATATATTATATATAATGAATTAACTTTATTTATTTATTTATTTATTTATTATTAAACTAGTAATTTTTAAATAATTAATGAATTAATCAATCAACAAATTAGATAAATTAATTAATTATTTACTTACTTAATCTAACTTCTGCAACAACAAAAAAAAAGTCAGTGCATCAAAATAAAATGATTGGAGGGCATCTGTGCCTCCTCCCCAACTCTTAAAAACATCAGGTACTGAGGTCGTCCCGCCATGTGCACCCCCATCAGCCGTAACATTAGTACCACCTAATTGCCCAACACTGAACAGGTTCCCCTTGTGCCGCCACAGCGGCTCAGAACCACCGAGGCACGGACTCCACAAGACCTCTGAAGGTGTCCTGCTGGGGTCTCTGAAGCACTGAGACCAACGTTAGCAGCAGATCCTTTTAGAAGTCCTGCGAGTTGTGAGGTGGGCGGGGCCTCCATCAGCATCAATCAATCAATGAGAGCCTCGGGCAGCCACGGCTCTCTTGCCGGATCACCGGTTGCCCTTCCTTGGAACACTTTTGGTAGATACTGACCTCTGCATTCCACTGAGACCACCCACAATATTCTTCTAAGCCGGTTCTGTAGGACGGATTAGCTAACGGTAGCTCGCCATGAAGATATAACGGTTGACGAGAACCAACCTGTGATGTTCTAGACACCAAAAGTGCTGCAAGAAAAGGCAACCGCTGAACTGACCGGGTGACCAAGGTTCACCGATGCTCATGGAGGCCACACCCACCTCACAACTTACTGGACTTTGTAAAGGATCCTTGGTGCTTCAGAGACCCCAGCAGGACACCTTCAGAGGTCTTGAGGAGTCCATGCCTGGAATGGTGATGACGGCACGAGGGCTTGGTTGTGGAAATGACCCAAATTTGGGTGGTTTTGACCGCACTGGACCATCTCCTCAGACGCCAAACATGACCAAACATGGATGAGGGTCTTCAAGGCCCACCAAAGCCAGCCTGAGCCAAACACAGCGCCCTTGCCAACAGAGCCAAGGGTACCACCCAACACACACCAGCCGCACTCACACACTGTGTTTAACTTCAGGAATAGAACCAAATTACACCAGACTACTCCCAATGTTTCATTTGGACACGGCTTAAACTGAAACACACATCCTGTGCCACTCCAGAAATGACTACACACACACACACCCCTGAAAACACACACACACACACACACACACACACACACACACTCCTGTTAATTGTGAATGAATAGGGTAAGCAGCTTTCAGGGTTTGGCCATGATGAGAAATTAATCCCCACCCTCACACCTTCATATCCTCACTCTGGAGATGAGTGTATCAAGCTCATGAAGCCTCCAGTGTGAATCAGTGTATGGAAATGTAGAGGCAGCCTATCAGGGTACAGTAGGCAGGGAGTGGGAGGGGCGTCAGCTACGGACACACCTACACTCAAAATGACTCGTCTTATTATAAAACAGCTATAAATGTACTGAGGTGGAGACTGAGGGTGAGCAACGTGACGGTATTCCATCATTACTGTTATATACTGTACTATACGCTCCGAACAAAAAGGGGCCTTTATAGAACCGAAAAGGGTTCTTTGACTCGCTTCGATGTAGAACCTTCCACCAATCCGCAGTACCATTTAATCCAGCACAGAACCATAAAGAGTAGCAGAATGTTTGAACATGCCACATACATACCACTGCCTGTTTATATGGGTTTATTCTGAAGTTATATAGAGTTAATTACAGGTAGACACTCTCACTGACCACTGCCTGTTTATATGGGTTTATTCTGAAGTTATATAGAGTTAATTACAGTTAGACAGTCTCACTGACCACTGCCTGTTTATATGGGTTTATTCTGAAGTTATATAGAGTTAATTACAGGTAGACACTCTCACTGACCACTGCCTGTTTATTTGAGTTTATTCTAATGTTATATAGATTTAATTACAGGTAGACACTCTCACTGACCACTGACTTTATGTTTATTTGGGTTTATTCTAATGTTATATAGAGTTAATTACAGGTAGACACTCTCACTGACCACTGACTTTATGTTTATTTGGGTTTATTCTAATGTTATATAGAGTTAATTACAGGTAGACACTCTCACTGACCACTGACTTTATGTTTATTTGGGTTTATTCTAATGTTATATAGAGTTAATTGCAGGTAGACACTCTCACTGACCACTGACTTTATGTTTATTTGGGTTTATTCTAATGTTATATAGAGTTAATTACAGGTAGACACTCTCACTGATCACTGACTTTCTGTTTATTTGGGTTAGGGTTAGGGTTAGTCATGTGTGTGCGTGTTGTACTGTTACACAGTCATTAACGAGGGGGCTCTCTGACGGACCCTCAGAGTCGACTGAACCTGCTGACCCTAACAATCCCCATCCTCAACTGATCATCACAGACTAACTGGACTCCTGACTGACCTTTCATTACAGACAGATCTCCATCTGAAGAAACACACACACACACACACACACACACACACACACACACACACACACACACATACACGTCCTGCCCACTCGGAGAGACCAGCACTGCCTGCTGAAGTCCTGGAGAACCCCGGAGTGCCCGGGCGGTAAATCTATTTTAGAAATGCCGTCTATAATTTATGATTTTCCAGCCGACTGCAGCTCCTGACTCCTATAATCTGCAGGTCATGTGGCTCCCATTTACCATCAGCTGACAATCGTTACACATCAGACAGACAAACAAACGCAAACACAGGCGCTGCAGGAGTGTGTCCGCGGTCACGCCATCGCCGGCACGCTCATATGAACGCCTTTCACGAGATAACGGCATTACAAGCAGTGCTGGAGACGGGCCTGGAGACGGGCCTGGAGACGGGCCTGGAGACGGGCCTGGAGACGGGCCCTGAACAGTCAGTAAACTGAAAGCATGTGGACGAAGGTAGAGGCCCAACAGGCTCCACTACATCACCCCTTATTCACGAACATTCAAAGACCTCTCAGTGAGGACACAGGAAGGGTCAGGGTCTCTTTCAACCACAAGGGTCAGTTTCAAACCGGAACGCCCGAAGTCGGGAGAGTCTCACCAAAACCCAATAGCTTCAAATCCAAGTGTTGTAGAGTCAGTCAGTCACACCGTCCGTCCGTCCGTCAGTCCGTCAGTCCTCTACACTCAGGACTGTCCAACTTCTATTAGTGGACGTGTTTCCAGGGTGTTTGGACGCTCAAAATACCACAGAAATGTGTTAGCAAATTTGTTAGCAACCGACAATGCTAACAATGCTAACCTGGTTCCAAAAACAAAGGGAGGGCTTATTTACTTATATATTTTTATATAATATTGCGCCCTGTGGCTGCTCTGTACACCATGTAAATATTTATGAATGAAAGGAATAATTATTATTACTAATAACAATAATAATAAATGACACTTTAAATAATAAATAAATAATAAATAAATAAAATAATTATAAAAATGAATAAATAAAGCAGCATTATGTATTAATCCTGTCATCCATAATCTATAAAAAATATTTTAAAAATCATATTCTATTTTATAATATTATTATAAGACATATTTTCTTTTTAAACCACACATATAAACACACATCACGGCATATATATAATACATACCCACACACTGCGTTTTAATTTATTATAATAATAAATTGTTCTAAATGTTAATTCAGAAAAAATAAATGTTCTATATATATAATAAAGCAGCATTTAGGCCATAACAGAACATTTTAACAAATGGATTTTTATAATATATTAAAATCAGTGTGGGGGTATATATTACACATGCAGCGACAACATGTGTGTTATACTGCATGTTATTTTTTATATTGTGTAATAAATAAATTAGATATAAATGATCTATATAAATTAAATTAGATGTACATACTATACATGTATTAATTACACATTTAATTTATTTATGTGTCATTTTGTGTCACATTATGACCAAACTTTCTCACACACACACACACACACACACACAGTAGATGCTGCTCATCAGGTCTATCAGAGATTACTGAATATCGCCACACGGTTTGAGGAGTGTGTGTGACGGTTTAGACATGTAGTTAGCAGCATGCTAATTGGTGGACATAAGCTCCCATTACTTGTTAGCAACATTAGCCTCGTAGCTCCGGTGCAAAACTTTAAGCTACTGTAACGAACAGCGTGTAATAAACACGTCATAACAACGTCTGAGATCTCCATCACTGAAACCATCAACTCTGCACAAACAACAATCGCTAGAACCTCGCCAAGCAGAGACACACACACACACACACACACACACACACACACACACACACACACACACACACACACACACACACACACACAGCCTGTACCTGTCTCCGAGTTCACCATCCAAACAGCTCACAGAGTCTCACCCCTCCATTCTCCGCCTGTGTCTCTTCACAGCAGCGTGCGAGCGTGTGTAAGGGTGTGTGTGTGTGTGTGTGTGTGTGTGAGAGAGAGAGTGAGCGAGAGTGTGTGTGGGCGGTCTTTCATTATTTAGCCCGTCCTCAAAAAGAGAGAGGGAGTGCGCGAGAGCGTCAACTCCGTGCCGCTGCTTCTCCCTCATTAACACTGCAGAGTAGAGAAAGGACACTCGTGAACACACACACACACACACACACACACACACACACACACACACACACACACACACACAGGCGAGGAAGCATGGTAAATCTGTGTGTGTGTGTGTGTTAAGAGGATGTGGAGGCGGACCCTTTCAGTCTTACTCACCAGCACCCCTCTGCACTGAAGGAGCTCAACTACAAGCTGCAGTTCCACACACACACACACACACACACACACACACACACACACACACACACACACACACACACACACACACACACACACACTGTTTTCATACATTGTGAGGACATGGGGTCATACAGCCATCCCATGAATATATTTAAACACCTGGAGCTCTGATCTCTGTGGAGGTAATACTGTATACGTTATATGGACAGAAGTATTTGGACACTTGCTCATTCATGGTTTCTTTTGAAATCAAGAGTGTATCCTCATTCTGTTGGAGTAACTGTCTCTACCGTCCAGGGAAGAAGACTTTCTACTAGATGTAATTAAACTAAAATGACCTTTTATGATGTTTACGACTGTTGGGCTGATCTTGACAGAACGTCCTGACCTGGACATGTTGGTCAGCTGTTCCTCTTGTAGATGATTCAGTGGGCGGCGGAACAGTGGCTGATATCTAACTGTTCTGAGACCTGTTTAAAGTCCTTCCCAGACTCCTATACAACATCTCCACCCTTCTTTCTCAAGGCCTCAGAGAGGCTCACCTGGGCCATGCTGCTTTGCCATCAGTTGCCGGAGCCTGAGAGAGCACAGGTGCCCATGCTCTCTCGGGGATGGGTAGATGGCGCTCTCTCCCTCTCCCCTCAGCACTACCATTGGGATGCTGGCTGGCACAGGCGTCAGCTGGCTGATGTATTGGAGCTGGGGACCCGGTGCCAGCCAATGCAGCTAGCATGCTACTCATTAGCCAGTCAAGCTGGTCCACCCCCTCGACTGTATTAGCCATAATGCTACTAGTTAGTCAGTCGAGCCGATCCCCCCCCCCACCTTCGATAAGCCTCCCAGTGTCGGGCGCATTACAGGTGAACGGGGCGTAGTCCTATTGGGTGGGTGGGTTAATTAGCTTAGCTCAATTGCCATAATTCGCCGATTCCACTGCCATGTTCACTTATAAGACAAGCGGGTGCTGACCCAGAGGATTATGGGATACGTACGGCAGTGAAGGATACATCTACGCTGCCCTCACAAATCGGGAAGATGAAGGTACCGGCTCTGATCCATCAGCCTGCAGACGCCTGCACTGCACCGGAGTGATGTGAGGCCAGTTGTGCTCTGGCTGGCTGGCTGCTGCCTGACCGGGATTCGAATTAGCGACCCTCTGGTCATCGTGACCGTGCCTTATTCTGCTGGACCACTTTTAATTAGATGTTATTCAGTGCAGGAATCCTTCTACGTGCGGACCCTGACCCCATTAAGCAGCACTAATTACATCCTGTGTAAAGAAAGGTGGTCAGTAAGTCGAGGACATCCCTGAGACAACACTTCTGGAGCAAAAACACACACACACACACACACACACACACACACACACATATATATATATATCTGATGAATAGAGTAACACTTCAGCCTCTTCGAGTCATATATACCCTCAAAAGCCTCAACACACACTCTCTCACTGGTTACCACATGAATTGGAAAGATTTCCTCAAGATTAACCTGCTGCTCTAAATGTCCACACACACACACACACACACACACACACACACAGGAAGACAAACAACACAGAGGAGGTAATGGAAGTATGTTTATAGCACGCATTTTACACACACATACCAACACACTGCTTCTCTCACTTACTCACACACACACACACACACACACACACACACACACACACACACACACACACACGTACGTCACACACGTCACACTCATTCACCCACACACATTCACTCTCAGGCTCACATTAGCTTTAGCTCATACGATAATAGATCACCTTCACCAGATACACTAAATTGACAAAAGTATTTGGACACCTGCTCATTCATGCTTTCTTCTGAAATCAAAAGGTACTAAAAACCGTTTATCCAGCTTTTGTTGGAGTGACAGTCTCTACTGTCCAGGGAAGAAGGCGGCTTTCTACTAGATTTTGAAGTAGAGCCTTGCTGCGAGGATTTGATTGCATTCAGCGACAAGAACGTTTACGTGAGGTCAGGATGTTGGATGATCGCCACCCATCTTTCTTTATACCCCCTCTAGCCCACGCCTGGCATTAGGCAGCATGGTGCCAATAGGGTCATGATGTTGATCTGCTCCAGAGAGTCCTATTCTATTGGCAGTACTTCTTCTCTACAGGGTCTAGACAAGCTGTGTGCGTCAGCAATCGGTCAGCAAAATCCAAGTAGCTGAATGCATTGGTCAGAAGGGGTGTCCATAAACAAACTGTACGTACAAAAGTACTTCTATCGGATGTCTGCATCAGCCAGGAATTCCCACATGGGTGCAGCGCTGATTAACCAGCTTCAGGCCAGTAACATTCAGAAAAGCGTCCCAATACTTTTGAAAAGGCACCGTCTTCACAAGCAAGCTAAAGGAAACTGGACTGGATCTTCTGCTTCCCAAAACAAACAGAACCAGAAACCGTAGCGAACCAGAGCCGGTTCCTTATTTAGACTGAGCTGAAGCTCCTAAGCGTGGATTTCCTGAAGCCTGGTTCAGTCATTAGCTTCTGCAGAAGGAGCTCAGAGAGAGGCAGAGCGGCTGTTTACACAAGAGCCACACCTGTTCCTTCCTCGCTCTGAAGAGACAACAGCAGGGCCCTCGCGCTCGCATCCGCCGGCAACAGCAGAGCCCTCGCGCTCGCAACCCCCGGCTACAGCAGAGCCCTCGCGCTCGCGCTTGCACTCGCAAACCCCAGCTACAGCAGAGCCCTCGCGCTCGCAACCGCCGGCAACAGCAGAGCCCTCGCGCTCGCAACCGCCGGCAACAGCAGAGCCCTCGCGCTCGCAACCGCCGGCAACAGCAGAGCCCTCGCGCTCGCAACCGCCGGCAACAGCAGAGCCCTCGCGCTCGCAACCGCCGGCAACAGCAGAGCCCTCGCGCTCGCAAACCCCCAGCTACAGCAGAGCCCTCGCGCTCGCAAACCCCCGGCTACAGCAGAGCCCACGCGCTCGCGCTCGCTAAACCCCTAGCTACAGAGGGGCGCTCGCGCTCGCTAAACCCCTAGCTACAGCGAGGCGCTAGCGCTCGCTAAACCCCTAGCTACAGCGGGGCGCTCGCGCTCGCTAAACCCCTAGCTACAGCGAGGCACTAGCGCTCGCTAAACCCCTAGCTACAGCAGAGCACTCACGCTCGCGCTCGCTAAACCCCTAGCTACAGCGGTCGCTAAACCCCGCGCTCGCTAAACCCCTAGCTACAGCGAGGCACTAGCGCTCGCTAAACCCCAGCAACAGCAGGGCGCTCACTAAACCCCTAGCTACAGCGGGGCGCTCGCGCTCGCTAAACCCCTAGCTACAGCGAGGCACTAGCGCTCGCTAAACCCCAGCTACAGCAGGGCGCTCGCGCTCGCAAACCCCAGCTACAGCAGGGCGCTCGCGCTCGCAAACCCCAGCTACAGCAGGGCGCTCGCGCTCGCAAACCCCTAGCTACAGCAGAGCCCTCGCGCTCGCACTCGCAAACCCCAGCTACAGCAGAGCCCTCGCGCTCGCAAACCCCAGCTACAGCAGAGCCCTCGCGCTCGCAAACCCCAGCTACAGCAGAGCCCTCGCGCTCGCAAACCCCAGCTACAGCAGAGCCCTCGCGCTCGCAAACCCCAGCTACAGCAGAGCCCTCGCGCTCGCAAACCCCAGCTACAGCAGAGCCCTCGCGCTCGCAAACCCCAGCTACAGCTGAGCCCTCGCGCTCGCAAACCCCAGCTACAGCTGAGCCCTCGCGCTCGCAAACCCCAGCTACAGCTGAGCCCTCGCGCTCGCAAACCCCAGCTACAGCTGAGCCCTCGCGCTCGCAAACCCCAGCTACAGCTGAGCCCTCGCGCTCGCAAACCCCAGCTACAGCAGAGCCCTCGCGCTCGCAAACCCCAGCTACAGCAGAGCCCTCGCGCTCGCAAACCCCGCCTACAGCAGAGCCCTCGCGCTCGCAAACCTCAGCTACAGCAGAGCCCTCGCGCTCGCAATCTCAGGTACAGCATGGGTTGCGAGTGCGAAGGCTCTGCTGTAGGCGGGGTTGCGAGTGCTCTGCTGTAGCTGTTGCAATCCCAGCTACAGCAGAGCACTCGCACCAACTACAGCAACTCGATACAACAATATCAAAGTCAGGGTTACACCCACCCACCAATTTTTTACCAAACTATCGCTTTAAACACAAGCAGAGTGACAGACAAGGTGGAGCCACGGTTTCCTCTGGATTTCTGAGCAGGATGTGACAGCAGCAGATGTTTGATCCTCTATTACTTTCTGTTTAGTGGTAGAGGGCAGGAAGCTGTGGTAGACTTGAGAGCACTGCACAGAGTGCAGAACACTGCCTTCTCCTTCTCCACCCTCCCTGAGGTGCACCATGGCTCGAAAGCCCACCACACTCCACTACACTTCACTAAAAAGAGCGCTTGGGTAAGACTCCTAACTCTACATTGTCTTACCTGTGTAACATGATTCACATGTTAAAAAAAAAAAGTATTGGGACACCTGCTCATTCACTATTTCTTCTGAAATCAAGGCTATTGAAAAGAGTTGATCCTGCTTCTGTTGGAGTAACTGTCTCTACTGACCAGAGAAGAAGACTTTCTACTAGATTTTGGAGGAGGAACATTGCTGTGAGGATTTGATTGCATTCAGTGAGAATAGCATTAGTGAGCTCAGGATGTTGGATGATGATCACCACCACCCCACCTCATCATCCCCAACTCATCCCAAAAGTACTGGATGGAGCTCCACCACCACCACCACCATCATTCCAGAGAACACAGCTCTTCCACTGCTCCACAGCTCAATACTGCTGGGGGGCTTCATACCCCTCTAGCCCACACCTGGCATTAGGCAGCATGGTGCCAATAGGGTCATGATGTTGATCTGCTCCAGAGAGTCCTATTCTATTGGCAGTAGTTCTTTTCTACAGGGACTAGACAAGCTGTGTGTATATGTGTGTGTATGTGTGTGTGCATAGAATCTGTATCAGCAATGGGTGCAACTTCAAGTAGCTGAATGCACTTATTAGAAGGCATGTCCACAAACTTTTGGACAGCCTTGCAGTGAAAGTAGAGTGTGTGTGTGTGTGCATGCCCTACATTGTGTGTGTTTGTGCTGAGAATGCTCAAACGTGTGTGTGTGTGTGTGTGTGTGTGTGTGTGAGGGTGTGCACATGCACTTTTATAGTGCAGCAGTGTGTGTGTGTCTGTATTATGCAAGTCTAGGCTATATGTCAGCTGCCCCCCCCCAACACACACACACACACACACACACACACACACACACACACACACACACGTGTTACCTGCCTGTTTCCGCTGCTGCTCTGCTCTGTATCTCTCAAGATGGATGAGGCTTTTTTTTTTAAACATCCTTTTCCGACTGACCTGATTCCCCTCTGCATGCCTGTGGGTGTAAGAGTGTGTGTGTGTGTGTGTGTGTGTGTATGTGTGTGTGTACTTCTGCACTATTCTCCACATCCTAGTGATGAAGAGACAGCACACACACACACACTGCACTGACCGCACCGGACCTCAACTCACCTTCAGCTAACAGCGGCTACCAGTCCTGATAATCACTGATGAAGACGTTGGACATGCGCCCCCTAGTGTTTCATCACAGACACAAATAAACACTATATTATTTATACACACACTACATGTCCAAATACTTGTGGACACCGCATCTAATGAATGCATTCAGCTACTTTAAGCTGCACCCACTGCTGACATAGATGTGCAGATGCACACACACACACACACACACACACACACACACACACACACACACACACACACACACACACACAAAGAAGTACTGCCAATAGAATAGGACTCTCTGGAGCAGATCAGCATCATGACCCTATTGGCTCCATGCTGCCTAATGCCAGCCGTGGGCTAGAGGGGTATAAAGCCCCCCAGCATTGAGGAGCTGTGGAGCAGTGGAGGAACTGTGTTCTCTGGAATGATGGTGGTGGAGGAGCTCCATCCAGTACTTTTGGGAAGAGTTTGAGAGTTGGGAATGACATCCTGACCTAACTACTGCTCTTGAAGCTGAATGCAATCAAATCCTCACAGCAATGCTCCTCCTCCAGAATCTAGTAGAAAGTCTTCTTCTCTGGACAGTAGAGACAGTTACTCCAACAGAAGCAGGATCAGCTCTTTAATACCTTTGATTTCAGAAGAAACAATAATTGAGCAGGTGTCCCAATACTTTTGTCCATATAGTGTATATTATTTTTACTGTCATATTTATACCCTGTACTTTGGTGAACTATAGCATAGCACAGATTAGCATACTTGAGTTGGCTATGGAGCTTGTCCAACATCGCTCCCCCAGCATTAGCCCTGCCCAGCAACTAGCCTAGTCAAACATCGCTCCCACAGTGTCAGCATGGCCCAGTTACTAGTGTCGTCCAAGCAGTGATGTTTATGAACCTGGTAGCCGGCGTTCTAGCACTGCGGTAGTGACGTTGGACGGGCCTGGTAGCCGGCGTTCTAGCACTGTGGTAGTGACGTTGGACGGGCCTGGGAGTAGACGGCGTTCTAGCACTGTGGTAGCGACGTTGGACGGGCCTGGGAGTAGACGGCGTTCTAGCACTGCGGTAGCGACGTTGGACAGGCCTGGGAGTAGACGGCGTTCTAGCACTGCGGTAGCGACGTTGGACGGGCCTGGGAGTAGCCGGCGTTCCAGCACTGCGGAAGCGATGTTGGACGGGTCCGGTAGCCGGCGTTCTAGCACTGCGGTAGCGACGTTGGACAGGCCTGGGAGTAGACGGCGTTCTAGCACTGCGGTAGCGACGTTGGACGGGCCTGGGAGTAGCCGGCGTTCCAGCACTGCGGTAGCGACGTTGGACGGGCCTGGGAGTAGCCGGCGTTCCAGCACTGCGGAAGCGATGTTGGACGGGTCCGGTAGCCGGCGTTCTAGCACTGCGGTAGTGACGTTGGACGGGCCTGGTAGTAGACGGCGTTCTAGCACTGCGGTAGCGACGTTGGACGGGCCTGGTAGCCGGCGTTCTAGCACTGCGGTAGCGATGTTGGACGGGCCTGGTAGTAGCCGGCGTTCCAGCACTGCGGTAGTGACGTTGGACAGGCCTGGGAGTAGCCGGCGTTCTAGCACTGCGGTAGTGACGTTGGACAGGCCTGGGAGTAGACGGCGTTCTAGCACTGCGGTAGCGACGTTGGACGGGCCTGGTTGCCGGCGTTCTAGCACTGTGGTAGTGACGTTGGACATGCCTGGGAGTAGACGGCGTTCTAGCACTGCGGTAGTGACGTTGGACGGGCCTGGTAGCCATCGCTCTAGCACTGCGGTAGCGACGTTGGACGGGCCTGGTAGCCGGCGTTCTAGCACTGTGGTAGCGACGTTGGACGGGCCTGGTAGCCGGCATTCTAGCACTGTGGTAGTGACGTTGGACGGGCCTGGGAGTAGCCGGCGTTCTAGCACTGCAGTAGCGACATTGGACGGGCCTGGTAGCCGGCGTTCTAGCACTGTGGTAGCGACGTTGGACGGGCCTGGGAGTAGCCGGCGTTCTAGCACTGCGGTAGTGACGTTGGACGGGCCTGGGAGTAGCCGGCGTTCTAGCACTGTGGTAGCGACGTTGGACGGGCCTGGGAGTAGCCGGCGTTCTAGCACTGCGGTAGCGACGTTGGACGGGCCTGGGAGTAGCCGGCGTTCTAGCACTGTGGTAGTGACGTTGGACAGGCCTGGTAGTCGACTCGAGTATGCTAATCTTTGCGATGCTATTGGGCACTAAGCGTACTTGCCGCCAGGCTGAAGAGACTAAACTGGAGCAGCTGTACTTATTAGATCTGTAGATCTGGTAGCTAATGTAAACATGTGGCACCGCCTCAGTAACCATTGGGCTCGAGCAGCTCTGATCTGTATGTAAAACACGAGCACTAAAACCTACACGTCCAAACTCCTGAGCCCATTTCTATTCGACTTCCACTGCGCTGGAGGACCCAGCTGAGGACAAACGATGAAGCCAGAGGAAGCGCTCATTAAAGCGCAAATACTCCATATAAAGCCACTTTAAACTTCTCCAAACATGCAGTCCCCAGCAGAATCAGCCCCTGGCCTGCTCTAAACGAATTAACAGCTTCATCCCGACTGCAGCCCTGAGAGAGACAACAAATCTTAATCCCTGATGCAAACTGCTCTAATCTAATGTTAACAGATTAAAACAGATGGATTATGGTGGGAGTGCGTGTGTTCAACAGGTTCAAACAGGGCCTTAATGATCTAAAGTGCTTTAGAGGATGGGGGTGGTGGTGGTGGAGGAGGAGGAGATGGGAGGGGGACTTCCGACATCTCCCAAACCTCAAGCCAAACCCTAAACCTAAACCCCAAACTCAAAACTTAAAACTCTACACACAAACCAGAAGCCAAATACAAACGTAAAAACCCCAAACCCCAACACTCAAACCTAAACCCCAAACCTAAACCCAAGAGCCCAAACCCAAACTCTAACCAGAACCTATATACAAATGCAATGGTTAAAAGTCAAACCCCCAAATAAACCTCTAAACCCAACCTAAAACCCAATACTTAAATCTAAACTTTACACCTACGACCCAAACCTTTAGACCTAAAACTCAAACCTTATATCTAAACTATGAACCCAAAGCTTTCAACCTGAACACTGACTTCTAAACTCTGAAAGCCAATCCTTTAACCCTAGACCTAAACTCAGATACTAAACCTCTACACCAAGCATTAAACCCAAACTCTAGACCCAAACTTAAAAACTACAACCAAACCTAAACCCAATCCTTAACCTTTCCTCAAAACCCAAAACTGATTTAAAAAATGTATCTCCTAATCCAACCCCCAACAACTACATGGTCAATTTAATCCTTAATTCTAAACTCTAAAGTCCAATCCAAGCCCCAAGCCCTTAAACCTAAAACCCAACCACTAAAACCAAGCCCCAAACCCTTAAACCTAAAACCCAACCACTAAACCTCAAGCCGTTAAACCTAAAATCCAAACAATAAAGGCCAAACCCAAGCCCCAAACCCTTAAACCTAAACCCCAAGCACTAAAAGCCAAACCCAAGACCCAAACCCTTAAACCTAAAACCCAACCACTAAAAGCCAAACCCAAGCCCCAAACCCTTAAACCCAACCACTTAGTGCCAAACCCAAACCCCAAGCCCTTAAACCTAAACCCCAACCACTAAAACCAAGCCCCAAACCCTTAAACCTAAAACCCAACCACTAAACCTCAAGCCCTTAAACCTAAACCCCAACCACTAAAGGCCAAACCCAAGCCCCAAACCCTTAAACCCAAGCACTAAAACCCAAGCACTAAAACCCAAGCCCCAAACCGTTCAACCTAAAACCCAAGCTCTTAAACCTAAACTCCAACCACTTAAAACTAAAACCCAACCACTAAATAACCCCAAACCCCAGCCTTACTTAAACCCACTCTAAACCCAAACCTAAAACAACCCCTAGATGCTAAATCCAAGCCCAAACAAAACCTCTGAACCCAAACCCGTAGAGCCAAAACATAATCCTGAAATTAAAAAATATTAAAATCCAAAAGCCTAACTCAAGCCTAGACCCTGAACTTAATCCTGACCCCAAACAATAAGAGCCCAGAGCCTGGCAGGCTTGCCCCTCAGTCAGTGAGGCTCGCTCCAGCAGCAGCAGCAGAAGCAGCGGGTGGACTGGCTGGCTGGTGGGCTGGCTGGTGGGCTGGTATCGATACTCATCATCATTAATCTTCATAACTCTCGATACCACCGAACATTCACACTTCAGACCCCCAAAGGAGAGTTTCGACCTTCATAAATATCATCATCTTTAATAATAACAGGGTTCTATGCGGGCATATGAGGCTTCTTACTGGAATTATCCGTTCCACCTTAAATGGTGCTGCAGTTACATTCTGGCGCCTGGGGCGCCAGAATGTAACTGCAGCACCATTTAAGGTGGAACGGATAATTCCAGTAAGAAGCTGGCAAATAACAACTTCTCCTTATGGGATTTGTGTCATATCAACAGTGTGAAGTGTGAATGGAAATTGGGTGCCTGTAGGGTGTATACAAACACACACACACACACACACACACACACACAGGATTAAACCACCATCCACTCATGCATGCTCTTTCTTCCCATCCCATGAACATTGGTGCAGCCATGTGCTTCTTTTCAATGCATCACACAACACATGCATGCATGCACACACACACACACCTTCAAGGCACGGTCCTACACACACACACATCCCTGCACCTCCAGCATTCAGCTCCAGCTCAGTGCAGCAAAAACTTCTCCCATTACTCACCATTGCACCAAACACGCAGTCCTCTGCGAATCAAACTGCACGAAAAAGGTTCTCATAGGGTTCCACGGGTTCTATAAACACCGTTCCGCACTTGTGCCTTTCGCTTCAAGCGATCTAGCGTGTTTTGGGCTCATGGGCGGCTCTCCAGACCCAAAGATATCCTTTTCTTTCCTTTTTTTTTTAACTCCCCAAGTAGAAAAGCATTGTGGCAGCGAGGCGACGTTCTGCGCATGCGCGACGCGGTGGCGGAAAACGGGTGGGTTTTCGCAAAGTACCCGTTTTCTGACAACTCCCACCCTGTGCTGTGTTTGGATGGTGGCATGGACACTTCTGAGCTAGGATTGGCTGAGAGAGGGTCCCTAGTGTGGGTATGAACTTTTAACCAACCGCAGAATAGGGGGGAGGGGCTTGACGGAGTACGGGTGGGGAAAAAAATTGCTGGAATTGCACAATAAATATTATTTAAATCAGGTTTTATTGGGGTTAAATGGATGCAATGCATAATTAATACGACTAATATCGATATTTCTGCATATGAAAATCTAAAATAGCTTATGAATATTTATTTTGAATATAAATATGCTGTAAAATAGTACACTAAATATCAAAAAGTACTGAATTACTCGTGTAATATGTGAATTTAATAGAATATCGCATGGCATAGCACCTCATAGATGTGTTTAATATGAATAAAAATTATAAATACTGTATTAAATATGAATATTAACACTGTGAAATGTCTCATGGCCTTATGTTGTCCAGTGCTGCTGCTCCTTAAGCACCATAAACTGGGTTCATATTGGTGTTTGCGAACTTCTGCAGGATTTTAAGCTAAAATAACACGTTTCTTCATGTGGAGCCATAAACCGAACATCAATGAGTGCGGCAATGTCAGCAAACTCAATCCAGGACAATTCAGGCCTTCAAAGAGCGCAGAAATAAACCAGGACGTGTGTAAACGGTAATATGGCGCAAAGGAGAGATCTAAGTGTTCATTGTAAAATATGCGTGCCGGGGGCCTAATTTACAGCTCAATAGCTGATGAGCTGTCATGTCGGCCCTTGAAGAGGCACTCTGGCTTCCTTTCATGCTTTCTGCTCTGGCACTTGTTAAATGTGTGGGGTGTTTAAGGAGGAGAAGGAGGAGGATGAGGGGGGGGGTGGTGATGATGTTAGGGGGGGTGGTATAAAAGGCCAGACTGGTGCCACAACCTGTCATTTCCAAGCCGCTGACCCGAGCACCAACATGCAAGGAGTTTTATTCGCAGTGCTGTGTTCCCAGATCCTCCTGGCCGGAGCGTCCGGGAGCCACCGGAACGCCAGCGTTCCTCGCCACCATCCACCGTCCTACATGATGCGCCTGTATCGCAGCTTCAGGCCCGGACAGAGCCCGTCTGAGCATCACACGGAGCAGGACAGGAGCAAACAGGCCGACACCATCAGGAGCATCATGTCCAAGAGTAAGGAGATACTGTTTATTGTTTAATTCATTGAATGGAGTAAATGGTAGTGGGTGAGAGAGAGGGACGGGCTGGGGGGCAGGTGGACCTGACCTTTAAAAAAAAAAAATCATCTACAGTAAAAACGGTCAAAAACCTAAAGGCAGCAGCAGTGTTTCACAACCCAGTCCTCGGAGACCCCCCCTCCAAGACGTTCAGATATTTCCCCTGGTACCTAGTGCTACAGGTGGGCTGGGAGCTGGGCCAGAGGAACCATGTGAACAGGCTGACCCATCCTGAGGCAGAAATATGCCAATACGGGCAGATGTAATTGTATTGATTCAGTACTTTTTACTTGCAATATGAGTCAATTATAGTACATTTAACTTTTAAAAAATGTGGAAAATAAAAATTGAAAAAGTAAAAAATTTATTATTTAATTTAATTTTATTATTAAATATATATTTTTATATTGAAATAATTACTTAATTATAAAAACTTTACAGTATTTTTCACTCTTAAAAAATTATAATAAAAAATAATAATATTTTCTGGCAAGTTAGGGCAATACTATAAACAAAAAAAAGTCCATCGTTTATTTTTTAAAAATTATTTAAATAATAATTATTTTTTTAATTATTTTTTTTAATGCTCTACATATAGAAACACTTCTAGTTTTTGCCCTGTTGTTTTTTAGGGTTTTTTTTTTTATTATCTCTAAGCTGTCAGATGTTCCTAAATTCAACCCAGACACCTTCAGCAAGGCCAATCCACATCACCGTCCCCAGAGCCCCACAGCCCCGCTCCCCCAGTCTGCCCCTCCGCTGCCCCGGCGGCTGCTGCTGCTGCTGCCTCTGCTGCTACGGTGGTGGTTAATGTGGATTAGCATCTCGCCAGACATCCCCATACAAATCACATGTTAGCCCAAATCCACATCTCAGCACCCTCTCCGCTTTTCACACTTGGGCCTGATTAGATTAGGTAGTGTATCCCGAGTGTGTGCCACTGTGTGTGTGTGTGTGTGTGTGTGTGTGTGTGTGTGTGTGTGAGGGTGAGAAAGCTGGAGCCTGGGTCTTGTTTGAAGAGGATATGCACTGGATGTGTTAAATGATTGGTTTCGATCCGGGGTTTGTTTGGAAAGAATTAGGTAGTGGAGCTTGGGTGCAAATAACACGTATGTAGGATACACTCTTACACACACACACTCTCTTACACACACACACCATGGTTTCTGACAATTAATCAACGAGTTCTGCCACACCCTCCATCAGTATAGTGATATTATAGTGTTTTAACACCTAACCCCCCTTTTTTTTGCTTAAAATTCAGGTGTGCTTCTAATTGTCCGTTCCACCTTAAATGGTGCAGCAGTTACATTACGGCGCCTGCGGCGCCGTAATGTAACTGCTGCACCATTTAAGGTGGAACGGACAATTATTTTTAACAAGCGTGCAAATGCAAAAATAAGGAGCCTAATTGTATTCCTAGTGCATAAACAGCTCATAATAACTCCTGCTACTCATATTAGAGCTAATTCCACATCTTTTAATTATCATCAGAAATGAGCTATAGCCGTAATACACCTTCCAATACACTTCATTAGAGCGCATCTGAACGCCATCCACTCAGCCTCAGTGTGTATTCAGAGCTCCATTACTCCCATCTATCCTTCCATTCATCTGGAGATCTCCACAATAGGCAGTGGACATGTAAACAACATTAAAGGAGCCATACCTTGATTTTAAAATAAATAAATAAATAAATAAATAATTAAAATACAATAATAACCCCCTGTTCCCCCTCTTCCGCAGGCCTGATCTACCACGACACGCACTGGGTAGCGACCTTCGACTTCTCCTCCCTGCTGTCCGAGCACCACGTCCAGGCGGCGGAGCTGAGGGTCCGCACGCACCATCACCAAGCCAACGTCACAGTGGAGATCCGCCATCAACAGGAGCATCCCTGCCACCGCCACAGCATCTGTCTGGAGGACCAGTCAATGGGCTTCCTCCCAGAGTCGTCCCTGATTGGCTCATCTAGTCACTGGAGGGTCTACAACGTCACGGCCCGGCTGGTGCACTGGATGGAGAAGACGGCGTCTCAGAGGAACAGGAGGCTGCAGAAGGTCAGGAAAAACCAGCAGGCCCAAAGCAATGTCCAGCCGGGCCTTAAGGCCTCTGCCGGCGGGGCCAGCAGAGCCATGCTGGTGGTGTTTTCTCAGACAAGCTCCAAGAAGGGCACTCAGGACAAAGCCAGCCTCCTCCGAACCGCTGAGCGCTCCAAGTTCCTGCTGCCCTCAGACAGTCAGGTGACACGCAGGGTGAAGAGGCAGAGGAGCCGGAGGGGTCAGCCGATTAAGAGGCACCCGGAGCCGTTGAGGACGGAGAGTGAGAGGAAGAGCCTGTGCAGCAGAGTGGACATGCATGTGGACTTCAACCAGATCGGATGGGGGTCCTGGATTGTCTTCCCCAAGAAATACAATGCGTACCGTTGTGAAGGAACCTGCCCTAGTCCTCTGGGGGAGGAGTTTCAGCCGACAAACCACGCATACATGCAGGTGAGTGATGGATGTTCTTCAGGGTTCTTCAGGGTTCTTCTGGGTTGATCTAGTCCTAGACTCGTTTCTGGAGCGTGTAACTAAGTGTGTACGGCCTCTTTTCCTCTCCGCAGAGCCTGCTGAAGCATTACCACCCTGGCCGAGTTCCCTCGCCCTGCTGCGCTCCAACCAAGATGAGTCCCCTCAGCATGCTCTACTACGAGAACGGGGAGATGATCCTCCGGCACCACGAGGAGATGGTGGTTGAGGAGTGCGGCTGCCTATGAAGGTCCTGAAGGATATCTGCAAGGGCTCATTTCTTAAGCCCACTCTTTCCAGGATACTCTCTCACCAAAGCTCTGCTGGATGGTGTACCTTCATGAAAGCGATGGGAAGCAGCCTTCCAACACACTTCAACCCAGAGATGCATCCTGAAACTAGGCAGCTCCAGGTCAAGCAGCACTAAAGGTCAGTGCACCACGGCCTGGTAAACCCTCCAGTTAGGACCAGAGGAGGCTGTAAAACTCAGGCTAAGAGAAGACCTGGAAAACCACTGTATGGTTTAGAGAGCTCTCCAACTGCTATGACTGGAGAAGAACCGGAGGAGAACCTGAGGAGAACCTGAGGAGAACCTGAGGAGAACCTGAGGAGAAAAGATCTACAGACAGTATTTGTTATATTTAAATAAGAACCCAGTGAGGTTCTCAAGCACTGTGGATGCATTTAAAACAGGGTGACCATCCATGTAAATATTTATTGTAAATAATCGAGAACAGAGAACAGATATTTATATTTATTTTATTTATTTCTTTGATAAGAAATGGTCTGAAGAATGTTATTTTTGCAAAAGAAATAAATTTTTATGAATAAATATTGTTGTATGTTTTTTAAATTATTATTACAATTGTGCTGTAATCACAATAAATGCCATAGATTAAGCATAGCTGAAGACAGTCAGTAAGGGACGCTGAATGGGGGTGGGGGAAATCTTAGGAAGATTCCAAAGGGCCCTTGGAGAACTACCAGGGGCCCTAAATGTTTTCATGGGGCCCAAAATATATATATATATATATATATATATATATATATATATATATATATATATATATATATATATATATCTCAAATAAAAAAAAGTATTGGGACACCTGTCTTAATCACTGAAGCCACTTCAGGTGTATAAAATTGTTCCTCCAGTCCTGCAGTCTGTCTTTCTCACACACATCAGTGAAAGAACGGGAGGTTCTGAAGAGCTCACTGAACTCCAGCGTGGTTCTGTATGTAATAGGAGACACTGCTGCACCAACAACAACAAGTCAGCTGGTGAAATTTAGACCTTCCCTCCTAGATCTTCCTCCATCAGCTGTGAGTGGTATTATTATTGAACAGTGGAAGAGTTTAGGAGGAACAGCTCACAGAGAGCAGCTCAGCCACCGAGTGTCTGTCAGACCACGTAAAGCTACAGAGCGGGGTCAGGGCCGAGTGCTGAGCTCAGAGCAGAGTGCAGAAAAGCCTCCAACTTACTCAGTAACTGCAGCAGAGCTCCAGACCTGCTGCTGCTGGTAGAGCTTAGAGCAAAGGTGGACCAGCTCCATATTAATAATGCCTATGGGGTTAGAATGGGACTGTAATTAAGGATATATATATATATATATATATATCTCAAATAAAAAAAAGTATTGGGACACCTGTCTTAATCACTGAAGCCACTTCAGGTGTATAAAATTGTTCCTCCAGTCCTGCAGTCTGTCTTTCTCACACACATCAGTGAAAGAACGGGAGGTTCTGAAGAGCTCACTGAACTCCAGCGTGGTTCTGTATGTAATAGGAGACACTGCTGCACCAACAACAACAAGTCAGCTGGTGAAATTTAGACCTTCCCTCCTAGATCTTCCTCCATCAGCTGTGAGTGGTATTATTATTGAACAGTGGAAGAGTTTAGGAGGAACAGCTCACAGAGAGCAGCTCAGCCACCGAGTGTCTGTCAGACCACGTAAAGCTACAGAGCGGGGTCAGGGCCGAGTGCTGAGCTCAGAGCAGAGTGCAGAAAAGCCTCCAACTTACTCAGTAACTGCAGCAGAGCTCCAGACCTGCTGCTGCTGCTGGTAGAACTTAGAGCAAAGGAGGACCAGCTCCATATTAATAATGCCTATGGGGTTAGAATGGGACTGTAATTAAGGATATATATATATATATATATATATATATATATATATATATATATATATATATATAATGGGTATATATAGCCATCAATTATATATATTTATAAATATATACCCTTTTTGCATTTTGCATGGTCATAAGTATTCAGACTTTTCTATGACACTTGAAATGTAGCTCTGGGGGTCTCCCATTTCTCTTGCTCATCTTTTAGAGGCAAGGCCTCTTAAATAGAAGAAGTTTGGAATAACAAGGACTGTTCATAGAATTGCCCACCCCACAAACCTAAGTAAGAGAAGGCCCTTGTTAAGAGATGTGACCAAGAACCCAATGGACACTCTGGCTGGGCTTCAAAGATCCAGAAACTTCCAGAAGGTCAACCATCACTGTAGGAGACATGACATCTCCATCTGCAAATATCACCAAATAAATGCTTATCTAATCTAATCTAATGCATGTATCATATATCACTGCTGTCCAATGAAAGCTGTGAAAATTGTGATTATTTAGTAGATGCAAAATTTTTTTAAATATTGAATGGAAGTCAATGTAGAGTTTACTCCAAATCATTTAGATCATTTCTATTGGTTCATTCATCCAGACCTATTTACACAGTGTACAGAAGCAGCTACATTCCACTGTGTTGCTAAATGTCTTCAAAGTAAAATTGTTATTAATGTAATATATATTATTATTATTATTATTATTATTATTATTATTATTATGTGTTTGTGTTCCTCAGTTGGACTAACCATCCTGTCACACTAACTGTTCATTAAAAATAACACACTCATGCTTTAAATGACATCATAAAGAAAAATTAACATCATTTAGGCATTTTAAGGGGAGCCAGTACCTTTTTTTACCCAATTAATGCAAGAAAATAATATTTTGAATTAATTGGCATGTGTGCTTGCCACGAAACGTCACCGCAAAAAGAACTGCTGGCATTTTAGGATGTAATTTACCACCCTGTTACATAGCATCCCATCAGATTTCTTTGTAAATGATCATGAAAGGGATCATATCAATTAAATTAATTAATGTTATTAAATTAATTAATAAAAAATGTATTAAAAGTATGTTATGCCAGAGGTGGGGTATGAAAGGTGTTTACTCTCATAATGAAAATGTAGTAAATATTAAAAAATTATGTAGTTCATTTTGTAGGCAACTGTGCATTTACCTAAGTAATGTAATTATGTTTATTTAATTATAATTGCATGTATTTACTATTTTCTTATAATTTCATGTAAATAGTACAAACAAATGAACTGCATTAAATATACTAATTCCAATAAAACATACTAAATCTAATAAAACAAAGAAAAATTAATTAATTCTGAGCATTAAAGAAACCAAGCCTTGCTCATCACCTGCCCAATACTATCCCTACTGTGAAGCATGGTGGAGGCAGCACCATGCTGTGTGGGGTGTGTTTCAGTGGCTGGGACAAGGAGACTGGTCAGGGTTGAGGGAGGGAAAGCTGAATTGAGCAAAGTACAGAGATGTTCTTCAGGAAAACCTGATCCAGAGCGTTCTGGACCTCAGACTGGGCCAAAGGTTCACCTTCCAACACGGCAATGACAACACAGGAGTGGCTTAGGGACACTTCTGTCAATGTCCTTGAGTGCCCCATCCAGTGCCCTGACTTGTACCCAATCGAACATCTCTTGAAAGACCTAAAAAATTGCTGCCCACCCAAAGTCCCCACCCAACCTGACCAAGCTTGAGAGGATCTGTATAGGGAAGAATAGACTGGAGGCTGTAATCACTGCCATAGGAGCTTCAACTGAGTACTGAGTACTGAGTAAAGCGTCCAAATACTTATGTCAAATGTGAAATTATGACCGATCGCATAAATAAAGTGATAATCTCACTGTTTAATCAAACCGTTTGATCAATTTCAATCATTATCAGATTTGTGTCCAGAGCTCAGATGGACCCCAAATGCAGGACCCCTAAAATCGGCACCCAAGAGCTACACTTACAAACCCGGCGGCTCCATTTCCTGCACAAAACCTCTCGAACTCTGAGCCTATTGAACGTAGATTATCTCTAGGTCTCTCTGTGGTCAGCGGCGCTCACCCTGGTGGGCCGCAAGCCTGTTAGGTCAGCAGGTCACGGGTTGAATACACACGCAGCCAGTTTCTTTTGTTGGGCTGGATGAGTCACTGCAGCTGGGGCACGTCAGGGCCCTTCCAGAAGAGCCTGCACACACACTGCTGAAAACTCACACACAGCACAGGTAGGTACCAACAAGCTGACCATTAACTTTAATATTTCACTTGTGTTATTATTATTCTTATTATTTAATATTTGATTAGAAATCTGGCTCGAATGTTAGATGTGTGTGGCGGTGGCTCAGTTATGACCTGGGTTGTGTGGGTTGAAGAGGCTCTGAAGAGTCTTGTCTAAATGGGGCTCTTTTTCTTGGCTTTACTGAAAAATCGTAATATAAATCGTAAAATTATACGGTAATGTTGCTTGAGATGTTTGAAGCTGGTGTTTCATCGAGTTTGTGCCTTTTGGAGACCAGTTCATCATCATTTCATCACCCAAACCTGTGCATGTATATCTGTATACATCAGGCCCTTTATTAGGACATTATTAATTAAGTTCTTATGCATCTTTCCACCATCAAAGACCCTTGGAATTCAATGCAGATTTTAAAATCTTGGTTTATTAAAAATCTTTGCTTTTGCATTGTGGAGTGCTGTATTGGCTAGAATCCAAAAGATCTCTATTTTAGCTTTTAGTTAAAAAACTACAACTCCCATGTTGCTTTGCCCAGTTGGCTGCCTTTGCAGATTAGAGTTCGAAAACTATTATTTATTCATTGTTTAACACTATTAAAAATCATTAAATCTATGGAATCCATAATTTCATAAAAAATTAGCCTAAAAAATAAAATATGGAAAAACCGGAAATAGTATTTTCACGTTTTTTATGTAAACATATCTTACTGAAACTAAATGCTAAGTTTAATTTCATGAATCAAATGATATTAGCCGATGTTTGTGATGAAGTTGGTAAATTTAAACACATTTAAAATCTACTTTTGTCCTTTAAATTATTTTTTTCTGGCTTCCCATCGTCAGCTAATCAAAATGCTTAGCTAGCTGTTGTTTACAAAAGAGCTCAATCACTGAATAAAGGAACGGCGCAGTGCTGAATAGCTAATTTTTCATTGTTTATGTAGGATATTAACCCAATTCAGATGATTTAAGATCATATTATGTGTTGGTATAACTTCGCAACTTATTTTTAAAAGCTGTATTTCCAAAAAACGAGCATTTGGTGAAAAACTACAACTCCCATGATGCTTTGCCTAGTTAACCGTTAACAACGCGGCAGATAAACAATTTTTTATTTGTGTTTATTAATATTTTTACAAATCAGGTTATTATTTACACTATGTTTATAAATATATTTCTATACATTTTATACCTTAGTTATATATTAATGCACGTTCATATATTTAAAATGTGATTTTTCGCAGTGCTAATTACCACCACTAATGATAAAGCTGCAGCTATAATTACTAGTAGTATACGAATAATTAATATTAATATTATTTAATAGCTTGATTACTTTTCAAACCAGCATAAATGTGACTTGTTAATGTGTAAACAATCAACCAAACGAATAATACTAATAATAATAAAAAAAAGAAACTTAAAAAAAATGATTAAAAACCGAAACCTGTTTCTCAAAACCGAAACTAAATCAGAAAAGAAAATCAACCATAGCTCCGCCCCTTTCTTTTGATCATTGATCAATATTTCATGTTTTGGTTGTTTTGTTTTTTTTAATGATTAATAACAGATCATCAATCAGTGGCCATTAGCTCGTGATATATGGCGCGTTAAAACAATACAAAGTATTGAAACCAGTTTTATTGATAATAAAAAGAAAATATATAAAATCATGAAGGGGGGGGGGGGCGATACTAGCCCCGCCCTGATCCGGGTTCTGCGTGCCTGTCGTACGGACCGCGTGTGCGCTCATAGGAGAGGCTAGACCAGAGCTCAGAGAGATACTACAACGCGAAACAGGGCTGTAACAGAGAAATTACACCGAATTACGGTGTTTTATTCGGGAGACAGGCGGTGAGAGATCTGTTTAGTTTGCATGTAAGTTTGCAGGCCGCTGTGTTGTTCCCTTAAGCCGCTGTTTGCTGCTGAAGTTGGCTTCCCGTTCAGAATTTCCGTTCCACCTTAAATGGTGCAGTAGTTACATTCAGGCGCCTCAGGCGCCTGAATGTAACTACTGCACCATTTAAGGTGGAACGGAAATTCTGAACGAGAAACCACCCTAAACGTCTTTTTCCTCAACTATAAGTATTAATGCATGGGTTTAAACTTACAAATAATTGCTAATAACGTGGAAAAACACTAATCTACGCTTTTAAATCCCGTACAGCCCCTTAAAAACACAGCTGCAGTTTTTCTAATTATAGCTGGCTGCCTTGGTTGGACTGGCAGCATCTGAGTAGATCAGCTGTCATCAGGTACCAAACTGACATTTACACCACCAACCCCAAGCAGGGTTTAACCTTTCTGTTATTTATTTATTTATTTATTTATTTATCATAAATTTTATTTTTTTTAACCCTATTTAGTTGAACCCAGTTTTGTTGCCAGCATGGTATTTTAATGCCAAGTACCGTCTGATGCCAGTCTGATCTTTTATATAACAGCCTGTGTTTATATAGGCGATTGAAACCCCCTAAGACGTTCCTCACTGCTGCTGGCTGGGAATAATGTCCGGCAATGGCGCCTAGAGGGCGCTCTGAGCGCTGTGGTGAAAACCAAGGATCAGCCGTAACAATCACTGCCCCTAACAATGATCGGCCACTTTTGCATATTTTGCCAATCGCTTGGGTGAAGTGATCATTCTTACAAAAAAAAAAAACAAAAACAAAAAACATCGCTAATGACGGTGTAATCTTGCGTATCTAGGGCGGAAATGCGCAAAAGTGGGCGAAATAGCGGACGGCTGTTGTTAGTAGACCCTAACAACGTCCGTCCCCTATATCGCCCAATTTTACGCATTTCCACCCTAGATACGCAAGATTACGGTGTTGTTCGCGATGTTTTGATATTGTGTTCAGCTGTGATTTTTTTCAGGAATAAAATTTAAATGCCTCTCTAAGGTGGGAGCTTACGTTTTTTACATTTCAGATTGGCAAAAAGAGGAAATGCGAAATACGTAAAAGTGGTCGAAATAGGGGACGGCCGTTGTTAGGGGACTAACTGGTTCGCGTATTAGTAGCTATCAGTGTTATTGCGATGTAATTACTGCGGTCACAGTTCTTTAGCATTGTTACGGTGGTTTTCTCAGCTTTTCAGAGGTTTTCATGTTCCCAAGAAATGCTCCTCACTGCTGCGGCCTGGGAATAATGTCCGATAATGACGCCTAGAGGGCGCCAGAGAACACTGTGGTAAAAACAAAGGATCAGGACTGGATTGGTTTGAAAAATAGCCGATGTCCGTTCCGTTAAAACATGCCTGGATCAGCCCGATTCCGATCTTCTGGATCGGATCAGGATGTCTTTAGTTAAGTAGACCCTAACGACGACCGTCCCCTTTATCGCCCATTTTTACGCATTTCTGCCCTAGGTGTGGGATGTGAATTTAGCATTATGATGTCATAGTGGTTACCATGGCCACTGCGGTTCAGCATTGTGATAATGGTTTTAGTTTTCAAGATGTCATAATAGTTACTGTTTTGTAGCGCTGTGACATGTTTTCAGCGTCATGATGTCACTGAGGTTAATATGGTTACCGTTTCTAGCACTGTGACAACACTGTTTTAGTATTCTGATGTTGCTATGGTAACTATTTTGTCATAGTATGATGTGGTTATGGCATCATGACGTCACAGAGGTTACTATGCTTAGCGTTTGTAGCATTGTTGCAGAAGTTTTAGTATTCTGATGTTGCTATGGTAACTAATTTGTCATATTATGATGTGATTATGGTATCATGACATCACAGAGGTTACTATGGTTAGCATTTGTTGCACTGCGACAAAGGTTTTAGTGTTCTGATGTCACTGTGGAGACTTATAGCGGTCACTATGGTCACTGTTTTAAGCATTGTGACAGTAGTTTTAGCATTTTAATATCAGTCGTAAGTGTGCATGTATACAGCTGTATGCAAAAGTTTGGACACCTCTGTTCGAAAGGAGTGTGTGTCTGTAAGAGAGCTGCTACTGCCCTGAAGCCAGTCCCTCTCTCTCTCCCCAGATCCAGCAGGCAGGGGCAGGATGGCGGAAGCAGTGGCGAATGTGGCCAGAAGGATAAATGCAACAGCGGAGGAGGGCAAAGACACATTAGGTCAGACCTATAGTGATCATACTTTCCATCTCATATTCAGCTCCAATAACATTATTATCCAGTATGAAGTTCTAATAGTATTAATATCCAGTATGAAGCTCTAATAACATTAATATCCAGTATGAAGCTCTAATAACATTAATATTCAGTATGAAGCTCTAATAACATTAATATCCAGTATGAAGTTCTAATAGCATTAATATCCAGTATGAAGCTCTAATAACATTAATATCCAGTATGAAGCTCTAATAACATTAATATCCAGTATGAAGTTCTAATAACATTAATATCCAGTATGAAGCTCTAATAGCATTAATATCCAGTATGAAGCTCTAATAACATTAATATCCAGTATGAAGCTCTAATAACATTAATATCCAGTATGAAGCTCCAATATCATTAATATCCAGTATGAAGCTCCAATATCATTAATATCCAGTATGAAGTTCTAATAACATTAATATCCAGTATGAAGCTCTAATAACATTAATATCCAGTATGAAGTTCTAATAACATTAATATCCTGTATGAAGTTCTAATATCATTAATATCCTGTATGAAGTTCTAATATCATTAATATCCAGTATGAAGTTCTAATAACATTAATATCCAGTATGAAGCTCTAATAACATTAATATCCAGTATGAAGTTCTAATAACATTAATATCCTGTATGAAGTTCTAATATCATTAATATCCTGTATGAAGCTCTGATAACATTAATATCCAGTATGAAGTTCTAATAACATTAATATCCTGTATGAAGTTCTAATATCATTAATATCCTGTATGAAGTTCTAATATCATTAATATCCTGTATGAAGTTCTAATATCATTAATATCCAGTATGAATCTCTAATAACATTAATATCCAGTATGAAGTTCTAATAACATTAATATCCAGTATGAAGCTCTAATAACATTAATATCCAGTATGAAGTTCTAATAACATTAATATCCTGTATGAAGTTCTAATATCATTAATATCCAGTATGAAGCTCTAATAGCATTAATATCCAGTATGAAGCTCTAATAACATTAATATCCAGTATGAAGCTCTAATAACATTAATATCCAGTATGAAGCTCTAATAACATTAATATCCAGTATGAAGCTCCAATATCATTAATATCCAGTATGAAGTTCTAATAACATTAATATCCAGTATGAAGCTCTAATAACATTAATGTCCAGTATGAAGCTCTAATAACATTAATGTCCAGTATGAAGCTCTAATAACATTAATATCCAGTATGAAGCTCTAATAACATTAATATCCTGTATGAAGCTCTAATAACATTATTATCCAGTATGAAGCTCTAATAACATTAATATTCAGTATGAAGTTCTAATAGCATTAATATCCAGTATGAAGCTCTAATAACATTAATATCCAGTATGAAGCTCTAATAACATTAATATCCAGTATGAAGCTCTAATAACATTAATATTCAGTATGAAGTTCTAATAGCATTAATATCCAGTATGAAGTTCTAATAACATTAATATCCAGTATGAAGCTCTAATAGCATTAATATCCAGCATGAAGCTCTAACAACATTAATATTCAGTATGAAGCTCTAATAACATTAATATCCTGTATGAAGTATTAACAGCATTAACACTGACTGCTCTGTTTAACAGAGGGCGCTGTTGCGCTGGAGAAAGCTCAGGGTTTCTGCTGCTGATTTGGTCCACATGCTAATGTCTGCCTTTAAAGGTCAGCGTGGGGGAAACAGGCCTGCAGAGTTTAATCAGTCTCATTGAGGAGCCAGACGCAGATCAAGTGCCTCTAAATCATGCTTTAATTGATTTGCGTCTGCGGGGTCGTTAGTCATGATTGGTCACGCATGATTGTGTTGTTGAGGGGAAGGAGACGCGGGTAAAACACAAAACAGCAATTACAGGAATTAAAATCCGCCACAGCGGCTGAACACCGACGTCAGGTGAGTTTGATGAACTAAAGTATGGGAGAAAAAAGAGGAGGGTAAATTACCCCCCGTCCGCCCACTCGTCCGGTGTCCGGTCTACTGATGATGAACTGCCCTGACCCAAACCTCTAATCAGCCTCGTCCGAGCTGAGGGCGAGGGTCTGAAAACAGAAGGTCACAGAGGGTGACCCCTGACCGATAAGAACTACATAAAGCTGAGAGAGGGGTGGATTAGCAGCTGTTTTAATAGCTCTTTTTATTATATACACAGACCAGCCAGAACATTAGTACCACCCTTTTGTGCTGCTACAGCAGTTCTGATAATTCAAGGCGTGGACTCCACACCACCTCTGAAGGTGTCCATTGGTCTCTGGCACCAAGACTAACGTTCTCAACATAAGTCCTGTAAGCAGTGAGGTGGTGGGGCCTCCATGAGCATCATTGTATCTCCAATACATGTGAAGCCAGTACCCACTTCCTTTCCAGCGCTGGGCAGCAGACACCCTTCATCCAACTCCACCACACTAGCTAATAGATGCCAGCCAACATAGCTTGTAGAGTGATGAGGGGAGAGAGCGCCATCTACCCCAGGGCAGAGCATGGCCAATTGTGTTTTCTATATATAAATAAAACAACAACAACAATAATAATGATAATAATAAAATTTATATATATATATATATTTTAATATATATTAATATATATGTAAGATCATTTAGGTCTCTAATCAGTGTTTAAATCCATTTCCAACTTCATTTGTCAACTAATTTTAGATCTAGCCTTATTTTTTAGTAGGGATGCACCAATCCGGCTTTTTCAATTCCGATATCGATACATAAACTTTGCATATCGATCAATACCCGATATCAGTCTGATACCATTGCTGAATTAATTAACTGTATAGCTCACCATGTGGGAGAGACTTAAGGCATCAGGATTGAATTCAGCATTACTTTACATAATATAACAAATTAACACACAGATATAAATGCACTAAATTGCCATTTGTCATTTGTTTATTTATTTATTTATTTATTTATTTGCATTTAGTCTCACACCAACAAATTAAAGTGAAAAGGTCTGTTTCATGGATGACCCAGCTAATTTTGTCAGTATCGATCCTAACATCGGATCGGTGCATCTCAAATTTTGAGTGTTTTAGACATTATAAACTGTTCCTTAGAAAGAGACGTTTTAAAAAGGTAAAGGTGGGAGTATCAGTCACTGTACAGCCAAATGTATCCTCTGCATTTGACCCATCTGTGGTAGTGAACACACACACACACACACACACTCACTAGTGAATTAGGGGCAGTGAGCACACACACACACAGAGTGGTGGGCAGCCAACTCCAGCACCTGGTGAGCAGAGAGGGTGAAGGTCCTTGCTCAAGGGCCCAACAGTGGCAGCTTGTCGAGCTCGGGAATCGAACCCACAACCCTGTCATGAACACCCCGGAGCTCTAACCCAGTGGTTTAACTGTATCTGTAGACTAATATCAAACCAACCAGCTTTTAATTCAATTAAAAATACCAGAAAAAGCTCGCAGATATAGGCGCAGTGTTTGATGCAGTACGTCATGACATTCTCATCAACCAGCTCGAACCACAGCGTACAGAAATGCAGAGCAGAAAGCACCCTGTTAGTCTGATCATCGCTTTATAAGGGATTTGACTTGTTTCATGGTGTTCCACAGGGGTCCGTGTTAGACCCGCTTCGATTAGGCGACTTAATTAAACGGACTCTCTCTCTGTGTTTGTAGACCTGTCGGACTGCAAGCTCATTAGCTTCCCGGATGGAGTCTTCAAAGTGCTTCGCAGCTGCACGGACAAGATCCACAAAATCACACTGGCGAACAACGAAGTGAAGGCCCTAACCAACAAGTTCTTCACCACCTTCACCCAGTTGCGAGGTAACGCACTCACACATCGGCACTGTCGCGTCTCTGCTTTACACAGCGTACAGCGGCCGACAGAGCTGGGCATGCAGTCTCAGTACTAACCGACACGCTAACAGCTTTTTCCCCCAGAGCTGTAGCGCTCCTAAACCACAGTGGACACCTCCAACTATAATCTATAACCCTAATCTATAACTCTAATATATAAACCTAATTTATAACTAATCTATAACTCTAATCTATAACTCTAATCTATAACACTAATCTATAACCCTAATATATAAACCTAATCTATAAACCTAATCTATAAACCTAATTTATAACTAATCTATAAACCTAATCTATAACCCTAATCTATAACCCTAATCTATAAACCTAATATATAAACCTAATTTATAACTAATCTATAACTCTAATCTATAACACTAATCTATAACACTAATCTATAACCCTAATCTATAAACCTAATATATAAACCTAATTTATAACTAATCTATAACTCTAATCTATAAACCTAATATATAAACCTAATTTATAACTAATCTATAACTCTAATCTATAACACTAATCTATAACTCTAATCTATAACCCTAATCTATAACGTCGCCATGACTACAACACTGATACAGCCCATAATTTATCTCCTATTCAAACCCACCAGTGCAGCTACACGAGTCTTCTGAGTTTTATATGGAATGATGATGATGATGATGATGATGATGATGATGATGAAGGTAAAATAGTGAAGAATAGAGAATCTCCACTAATGCAGTTTTCTTTAGGGACTACTTTCTGTAGCCGCACTACACCCTGCAGCATGTATCCCTCCACCATTTTAATGATCTGGTTCTAAAAGCAGGTTCTAGAGCCGAGCTCTTCTCAGAACTCTGGTAGAACAGTGTCTTCAGCGTCAGGCAGCGTCTTCATCACCATTAGGTGAAGAACTTTCTGTGAGGAGCTTCCACTAGAACCTCCACTGTAGAACTCCAGATCTGACTGGGGGAGGTTATCTAGAACCTCCACTGTAGAACTCCAGATCTGACTGGGGGAGGTTATCTAGAACCTCCACTGTAGAACTCCAGATCTGACTGGGGGAGGTTATCTAGAACCAAGCGTCTAAAATAGTGGAGAATCTCAACTAATACAGTTTTCTTTAGGGACTATGTTTTGTGCCACACTACACACTAAATGCAGCATGTATCCTTCCAGCTTTATTTGAGCTTCTGAAAAGAGCGGCGACGTTAGCAGTTAGCAGCCAGCAACCAAAACACAAGCTAAAGTTAGCTCTAATGCTAACTCTGCATTCCACCTTAAATAGGGCCGCAGAAACAGGGTGTACATTTCAGCAGCAGAGCCGAACAGCTGTAGGATTTAAAGTGGAACGGAAAGTTCGGGGAGGTGAAAACTTTAGCTTAGCGTTAGCTCAGAACCTCTCTCACAAATCTCTTCCACAAAATGTTGCTTTATTTTCTGCTGTTTTTCTCCACACTGCCAAAAAAAACACAGAGTTTGATTGTATTCATGCAGCGACAGAGATGTTACACTCCATTTTCTCCATTTAGGAAGATCTAACGTTCCTCCATCCCGTCTTTCCTCCTGAATTCTGCCTGATTAGAACCCAGACTATGGTGGAAATGCTCTAATGTTCTACCAGTGAGAGAACCAGGCTCCGTTCTCTGGTTCTAAACCAGCTCTGAGCGGCGCATTCAGACCCGAGGAGGAGGCTAATGCTAATGCTAATGCTAATGCACACACGCTAAGTGATCAGACTGCAGAGCTGTAGCTAAAGGAGCTGAGAGCTGAAAGGTCAGGTGGGTCAGTCCGACTGGACTGTAAGATATTAAACACTATTAGAATTCCATTAGAATTTAGTCTGATTTTAGAACCTGGTGCTAAAAATACAGTGAATTTACTGCAGTTTACTGTTGCGGATTAGCATTAGCTTAGCGACATTACGGGGTTGTATTATTTATAGTGTAGTAAAGTATATCGTCCGACAGTCAGCATTAGGAGACTTGGATCAGGGGGTGAAAAAACTGGAAAAAAAAACGTGTCCCAAATTTCCGTGATGAATAGACCAATAGAAACGCTCCAAAATGACGTGGAGAGTTCAGAAGGTTGTTTCCGTCGCTATTGTGGAGGGGTTTTTACGTGACCCTGGTCAAGTCAAGTCAGATTTATTTGTAGAGCTTTTTACAACTGTTGTCGTCACAAAGCAGCTTTACATAATAAGTAATTAGTAAAAGACAGAGACAAAAAATAAATAACGTAAGAAGATATGATGGATCAAAGACCCCCAGTGAGCCCCAACGCCGACAGTGGCAAGGAGAACCTCCCTCAGAGCTGGAGGAAGAAACCTTGGGAGGAACCAAGACTCACAAGAGGGACCTGACCCGTCCTCCTCTGATCAGAACTATTTATAAATCAGAATATATTCATATATTAGAACTATTCATGATCATAATATAATAATCATAGTGTAGATAGTGAATAGTGGTGATATTAATAGTGGTAGATAGAGTCCAAAGGGGGTGATACTCATTTCCTCTAATGAGGGGTGGGGGGTCTCTCCCAGTTCACAGAAACAGGCACACACAGCTCCCTGTTCATGGAGGTAAACAAACAACTGATGAATATGAATTATTAAATAGGTTTGTTATTTTTCAGGGACCATTTAAACTGTGTTTCTAATGATTGCTAAATTAAATCCACTGCAGCTCGCCCATCTCTACCGCTTCCCTCCAGACTGTAACCACAGGCAATCTCGTCACTACAGCTTCATTTTTTATTACAGCTTCATCTCAAGATTCATGTTTGGCCTTTTTCTGATGGTAGCTGCTGTACTTTGACCAAATCAGCTGTGGTGAGATCTACCTGCTACCCTGATGAGATTTAAGGATCGTTGGGGACTTCTTCTTTACTCATCTTGAGGTTCTGTTCTGCTGTTGGGCTGATCTTGCTAGGACGTCCTGACCTGGCCATGCTGGTCAGCTGTTCCTCTTGTAGATGATTTAGTGGACGGTGGAACAGTGTCTGATCTCTAACTGATCTGAGATCCTCTAAAACCCCTTCCCAGACTCCTCTACATCATCTCCACCCTTCTTTCTGAAGGCCTCAGAGAGCTCTGTGGATCTGACCATGATGGTGATCTTCTTCACCACCCCTCACTTCAACCATCAATCAAGATCAGACCAGACTAAACGTCTGAGGTTTAAATCAGACTCCAGACTCCTCCAGAATAATCCTCTCCAACCATGTTCTGATCATCTGCAGCTGATGTTCTGCTCCAGAGTCTGATTCTACACATTTGATGGAGTAATAAACGTTGGGGGAGGGGGTGGGGTGAATTTCTCCTCTTACATTTCTTTTAATTCTATTTTAGAAATGATGATTAAAAACGTTTCTTCAGGTGAGTGAGTTTAGTTAGATCTCCTGCATCTCTCGGTGCTGATCACATGAAGATCAGACCTCCAGATGTTTCAATAGGTTCCAATAGACAGTATTTAGTGTTCAGATGTTCAGTTTATTGACCTCTGACCATTGAATATGACCTTTGTTTCTGTGTCTGTGAGCAGAACTGGACCTGCAGGGGAACGTTCTCACAAAGCTCCCGGATGCGGTCGGAGACATGGAGCATCTGGTCACCATCAACCTGTCCAACAACAGGTTCAGCGAGTTCCCCGAGCGCCTGACAGCCGTCCGCACTCTGGAGCACATCAACTTGGAGAGCAACCAGATCTCAGGTACGAGTTCAGAGCAGCTCAGTGAGATAAAACCCTGTTAAAGGACACTATATGGACAAAAGTATTGGGACACCTATACTTCACATCTCCAGAAGCTTTTCTGACACCCCATTCTAGCCCCATAGGCATTATTAATATGGAGCTGGTCCCCCTTTGCTCTAAGCTCTACCAGCAGAAGCAGGTCTGGAGCTCTGCTGCAGTTACTGAGTCAGTTGGAGGCTTTTCTGCACTCTGCTCTGAGCTCAGCACTCGGCCCTGACCCCGCTCTGTAACTTTACGTGGTCTGACAGACACTCGGTGGCTGAGCTGCTCTCTGTGAGCTGTTCCTCCTAAACTCTTCCACTGTTCAATAATAACACCACTCACAGCTGATGGAGGAAGATCTAGGAGGGAGGAGATTTCACCAGCTGACTTGTTGTTGTTGGTGCAGCGGTGTCTCCTATTACATACAGAACCACGCTGGAGTTCAGTGAGCTCTTCAGAACCTCCCGTTCTTTCACTGATGCGTGGAAGAAAGGCCGACTGCAGGGCCAGGGGCTAGGGGCTGTCCAATTATTTATGGACACCCCTTTTAATGAACACATTCAGCTACTTAAAGTTGCACCAATTCTTGACACACATGCAAATGCAAATGCACACACACACACACATCTTGTTCAGTCCTTGAAGAGAAGTACTGCCAATAGAATAGAACTCTATTGGGCAAGAGGGGTATAATAAAGCCCCCCAGCATTGAGGAGCTGTGGAGCAGTGGAAGAACTGTGTTCTCTGGAATGATGGTGGTGGAGCTCCATCCAGTACTTTTGAATGTAATGAGTTGGGAATGATGAGGTGGGGTGGTGATCATGATCCAACATCCTGGCCTCACTAACGCTGTTGTTACTAATTGCAATCAAATCCTCACAGCAATGCTCCTTCTCCAAAATCTAGTAGAAAGTCTTCTTCTCTGGACAGTAGAGACAGTTACTCCAACAGAAGCAGTATCTACTCTTTTTAACGCCCTTAATTTCAGAAGAAACAACGAACAAGCAAGTGTCCCAATACTTTTGTCCATTTACAGTGTAGCTTTGCTCTATTTGACAGCAAACTTTCCCTTTGATTTATCAGTTAATGAGCTTTTGGGGATGTAGGAAGTCTTCTTGAATGTGCTACACATCAGCAAACCTGGAGAAAACAAGTAAACATGGCGAGGAAAGAAAGTTTACGAGGACGCTGGGGAGCACAGGGGGTCTGAGCTTACGACTCTGGAGGGGGTAAATGGGCATGGGGGTGGACGGCTGTGATAAGCACACACACACACACACACACCAGCTTTGCAATGGGATGTTTAGATGGGAAAGCTCTGTAGGAGATGGATGGAAGCTTTATTAGCTTTAGTAGATTTCAGACTTCGATCGCATTAGGTTGTGAGGTCTGCATGTGATAACGAAGCGAGAAACGCGCGTGTGTGTGTGTGTGTGTGTGTGTGTGTGTGTGTGTGTGTGTGTGTGTGTGTTTGTGTGTGTTTGTCCAGGTTGTAAATTAGATTTCCACCAATTCCCAAGATTTCAGATTACTGACTGATTCTTTACAGTGGTGGTGAATGGAAGCAGGCGTCTGTCGCCATGACAACAACACAGATGTAGCCACTATTTCTTTTCCTATTCAAACCCACCAGTGCAGCTACACGAGTCTTCTGAGTTTTATATGGAATGATGATGATGAAGATGATGATGAAGGTAAAATAGTGAAGAATAGAGAATCTCCACTAATGCAGTTCTCTTTAGGGACTACTTTCTGTAGCCGCACTACACCCTGCAGCATGTATCCCTCCACCATTTTAATGATCTGGTTCTAAAAGCAGGTTCTAGAGCCGAGCTCTTCTCAGAACTCTGGTAGAACAGTGTCTCAGGCATCAGGCAGCGTCTTCATCACCATTAGGTGAAGAACTTTCTGTGAGGAGCTTTTATTAGAGCTTTAGACGTCTGCTTCCCTTCACCTCCACTGTAGAACTCCAGCTCTGACTGGGGGAGGTTATCTAGTACCGAGAAATTCCCTTTAGTTATGTAAAAATCCTTCCTCTCGCTCCAGGAACGTTCTTTCCCCCACTTCTTTTTAAATTTATCACAATACTAACAGTCAAAAGTTAGTGGAAGTGCAGGGTAGGGGTTTCTAATAAAGTGGCCAGCGAGGGCAAGCACCAGGTAGGGGTTTCTAATAAAGTGGCCAGTGAGTGGAAGTACAGGGTAGGGGTTTCTAATAAAGTGGCCAGTGAGCGGAAGCACAAGGTGGGGTTTCTAATAAAGTGGCCAGTGAGCGGAAGCACAAGGTGGGGTTTCTAATAAAGTGGCCAGTGAGTGGAAACACAAAGTAGGTGTTTCTAATAAAGTGGCCAGTGAGTGGAAGTACAGGGTAGGGGTTTCTAATAAAGTGGCCAGTGAGTGGAAACACAAAGTAGGGGTTTCTAATAAAGTGTCCAGTGAGTGGAAGCACAAGGTGGGGTTTCTAATAAAGTGGCCAGTGAGCGGAAGCACAAGGTGGGGTTTCTAATAAAGTGGCCAGTGAGCGGAAGCACAAGGTGGGGTTTCTAATAAAGGGGCCAGTGAGCGGAAGCACAAGGTGGGGTTTCTAATAAAGTGGCCAGTGAGCGGAAGCACAAGGTGGGGTTTCTAATAAAGTGGCCAGTGAGCGGAAGCACAAGGTAGGTGTTTATAATAAAGTGGCCAGTGAGCGGAAGCACAAGGTAGGTGTTTCTAATAAAGGGGCCAGTGAGCGGAAGCACAAGGTGGGGTTTCTAATAAAGGGGCCAGTGAGCGGAAGCACAAGGTGGGGTTTCTAATAAAGGGGCCAGTGAGCGGACGCACAAGGTGGGGTTTCTAATAAAGTGGCCAGTGAGCGGACCACAAGGTGGGGTTTCTAATAAAGTGGCCCTTCACTTCAACTGTAGAACTGCAGAACTCCAATTCCCTTTAGTTAGTAAGGGTGCTGGAGTCGTCATCGGGAAACTGTACTCCGAGACTCTGTAGGGCCTTTCGCCACGCCCAAATGCTGACCCATTTTTCACAACAACAAGACCCTCACTGCACTGCACCACCCGGGGTCTAAAACATTTTTCTGTTTTTGAAATCGCATATCATTAAAATAGTGGAGGGATATATGCAGAGAGGTGCGACAAAACAAATAGTCCCTAAAGAAAACCGTATAGTTCAGATTCTCCACTACTTTACCATCATCATCATCATCATCATCATTAATCATCACCCTGAACCTCTTCTCCATCTATAAATCTCATCACACACCCCACAGTCATTCATAGCCCCATCAGCCCTGTGCAGCCTGGTGGCTGACTTGCTTCACGGCTGCAGCCCGGCTCATATAATGTGTTATAACTCAGCAGGGAGCATGCTGGGATTGAGAGGGGGGGTGTTTTCCCACTTTTGCTCTGGTTTTAGCTCTTCAGCTCAGAAACACACAGCCGATAGGTGTGCAGCTACAGCCTGCAGTGGCAGTCTGATGTTTAGACCCAGCTGACAGACTCATTATATGTCATAATCATCTTAATAATGTTTGCCCGCATCAGATTAAGACCCCTGACTCTGACCTACAAAGCCAAGACTGGACCAGCCTGCCCCTCCGTACTTGATGGCGATGGTCAAAAGCCTGATCTGCACCAAGAGCCCTTCCAGCTTCAAGTACGGCTCGGCTCGACCCGCCATCCTTTAAGATCCACGGAAGACGAGCGTCCAGACTTTTTACTGTCCTGCACCGAAGTGGTGGAACGAACTTCCCCTGGGTGTCCGAACAGCAGAGTCCAACGCTCGCTGTCCTCAAACCCAGACTAAAGACCCTCCTCTTCTGAGAGTACTCAGGCGAAGAGAAGAGTATTATTCTAGTCTATTTAAACTAGCTGAGGTTCTTCTTGAGTAAACAGTGAAGCACTTTTGTAAGTCGCTCTGGAGAAGAGCTTCTGCTAAATGCCTTAAATGTAAATGTAAATATAAATGTTTGTAAACCTGAGATTTAAACAGTGGTAGTAACTTCAGGCTCCTGCAGATGGCGCTGCACAGGGCTGATGGGGCTATGAATAACTGGGGTGTGTGATGAGTTTTATAGATGGAGAAGAGGTGGTGCAGTGTAATGATTGATGATGAATAAATAAAATAAAGCAGGAGAAGTTTGGAAGACATTTTGGATTTGCCAGGGCAAAGTCTGGAGTCTGGAGGGTCTAAAAAGAGCAGTTCCCGCAAAAAGAAGCCCCCCGTCACCATGGAGCTGAAGCAGGTTTTTAAGGAGGAATGGGCCATAATTACTCACCAGTTGCTGGTTACTGCTCAAGTACCAGTTACAGAGCAAAGGGTCTCACTTTTTCCTACAACGATATGTTTAATGTTGGATCATTTTGCCTAATAAATAAATAGAAACTTTCATTTTTTATTAATTATTTTAATTAATGAATTAATTACTTAATTAATTTTTGCATATTTTGTTAAACTGGGTTATTCTTACCTGGTTTTAGGGATCAGATGAGGATCCGATCGCATTTCTGGTCAAATCTATGCAGAAATACAGACAACTGTAAAGCTTTCACAACCTTAGCAGCACTGTGTGAGTGTGTAAGAGTGTGTGAGTGTGTAAGAGTGTGTGTATGTGTGTGTGTGTGTGTGTGTGTGTGTGTGTGTGTGTGTGTGTGTGTGTATGTTTGTGTAAACCTGAAGCCTTTTAGAGGCTGCGCGTCACTCAGCCTTGTTCATAAAGCATGACTCACAGTCTGCTACAACAGGACGTGATTTTGAGCTCCTGCAGAGAACGGTTTGCCTCTTCAGATTAATCATCATGGACCGCCGATGACCAACTCTGCAATTACACTTTTAGCCTAGAGCTGGGCGATACGGACCAAAAAATATATCACGATATTTTAAGATATTATTTACGATATTTATTTATATTTATCGCAGTATTTCATCACATAGACAAAATGCACCTGCTGACAATTACTCTCCCATACTGAGTACCGTGCTTTTTACTCTAAATGCCTCCCTCTATTGAATTAAATAAGACTGATTACACTCTTTGTAATGAAGCGTGTGGATAATTCATACGATATTTATGATACACTAATAAAAGCATATTGTGCAGCACGATAACGAAATGTATCACCATACTAACAGTCAAAAGTTAGTGGAAGCACAAGGTAGGGGTTTCTAATAAAGTGGCCAGCGAGTGGAAGCACAAGGTAGGGGTTTCTAATAAAGTGGCCAGTGAGTGGAAGTACAAGATAGGGGTTTCTAATAAAGTGGCCAGTGAGTGGAAGTACAAGATAGGGGTTTCTAATAAAGTGGCCAGTGAGTGGAAGTAAAGGGTAGGGGTTTCTAATAAAGTGGCCAGTGAGTGGAAGTAAAGGGTAGGGGTTTCTAATAAAGTGGCCAGTGAGTGGAAGCACAAGGTAGGGGTTTCTAATAAAGTGGCCAGTGAGTGGAAGTAAAGGGTAGGGGTTTCTAATAAAGTGGCCAGTGAGTGGAAGCACAAGGTAGGGGTTTCTAATAAAGTGGCCAGTGAGTGGAAGTAAAGGGTAGGGGTTTCTAATAAAGTGGCCAGTGAGTGGAAGCACAAGGTAGGAGTTTCTAATAAAGTGGCCAGTGAGTGGAAGCACAAGGTAGGGGTTTCTAATAAAGTGGCCAGTGAGTGGAAGTAAAGGGTAGGGGTTTCTAATAAAGTGGCCAGTGAGTGGAAGCACAAGGTAGGGGTTTCTAATAAAGTGGCCATCCGGGTACCCAGCTCTCATGCACCGGCTAGTAGCGCCTGTGCCAGCCAGCATCACGCTGTGGGAAGAGCCAGGAGCATCCAGCTACCTGAGGCTCAGATCCACCTGTTCAGAGGATGAAGCCTCAGATCTGAGAGCACAGAGTCGAGGGAACGGGTCTTAGGAGAGGCTCAGGCTCAGTTAGTAGACTGGCTCATCCAGGTTTACTAGCTTTCCCTTTCACTTGAACTTAGCATGTCGCTAAACTCACAACTACGGTGGGCTTTGTTGTTTTTCCCACCTGTTTTCAGAGCGTGACTTTACTGAACAGTGAGCTCCCTCATGTTTCAGTACCTGGATTCCAGAATTGCAGCAAATCCATTCGTTTCTCTGCTCTTCTGTAGAAGGAAGCTCTGAATTCCTGCTGGATCTGTTTGTACAGCCAATCGCACGACAGCTCTCAGTGGGCATGGCCACAGTGCATCTGTCACTGCGAGGTCACCTGCAAAATGGTGCACAGGTGGTTACCGTGGTTATAGCGGACTGTTCTTGTGTTGCTAGGCAGTTTCTGTAATCCCAGGTGGTTGCTAGGTGTTGCTTGGTGGTTGCCTGTTGGCATCAGAAGGAAAGTGTGTAGTGGGTTCACAGCAGTTTCAGCACATTTGCACCATCAGTGCTGTACACTGTTATGACACCACCGCCCCCTACTGGATAGACTGAACTGCAGTAATGAACACACTTAACTATGGTTTATTAAAAATGTGGGATTTTTGTAGGAGTATTTATTTATTTATTTATTTATTTATTTATTATTATTATTATTATTATTATTATTTGTATTAATGACTATTTGGATCCTGTGAAATGCCCCTGAGGTTAGACCTAGACTCTGACCTCTGAAGACCAATAGACATGCATTATTTACCTCTGTCTGCCTGATTCTCTCTCTCTCTCTCTCTCTCTCCCTCCCTCTCTCTCTCTCTCTCTCTCTCTCTGTCTGCCCCTCTCTCTCTCTCTCTCTCTCTCTCTCTCTCTCTCTCTCTCTCTCTCTCTCTGTCTGCCTGTCTCTCTCTCTCTCTCTCTCTCTGTCTGCCTGTCTCTCTCTCTCTCTCTCTCTCTCTCTCTCTGTCTGCCTGTCTCTCTCTCTCTCTCTCTCTCTCTCTCTCTCTCTCTCTCTCTCTCAGAGGTGCCACTGGAGCGTCTGTGTGAGATGCCAGCTTTGCGCAGTGTGGATCTGAGGAGCAACCCCACCTCCCTGTCGTCCAGTCAGAGTCCACAGAACTTCACTATACTCACTTAGAACACACACACACACACACACACACACACACACACACACACACTCGCACAAAATCCCCACTCATACACACATTTGCCACTTTATTAGAAACACCTACCTTATATCTCTGATAGAGCCGCACTCCATCAGCCTCCTCGATCGTCACTGGTCGGTTTCTGAGCACAGGGCCGCTGCGGTCAGCACAGCAGGGACACTGACAGGGTAGCGTTTGTGATGCTGGGACGGGTTCATCAGACACAGAGGTGTTGCTGCTAGGTTGAGAGTGTGTTCACTACCTGGGCTACAGCAGTTTCTAATAAAGTGGCCAGTGAGTGGAAGCTCCAGGTAGGGGTTTCTAATAAAGTGGCCAGTGAGTGGAAGCACAAAGTAGGGGTTTCTAATAAAGTGGCAACTCGGAGCTCATTTTTGAAACACACTGAAACATACCCATACCCACACACTTCAGACTGACCGCACACGTGTAGAACTGCCCACAGACTGTGTGTGTCTCCCTTTATCACACACACACACACACACACAATTACTACAGTTGTTCATTTGGCTGCAGTTTACACACTCAACCAGTCACCCAGTTCTCCAGTTCACTTAGAGGTAGAAATCAAATCCAACACCATACAAGAATATTGCGGTCATGCAAAACCTTGTATCTCCATTTTTGCTGTTTTCCACTTTTCTCCATAATGTGAATCAGGCAGTCGTTCTTTATACCATTTCAGAGTTCTATGATGAACGGACCAATAGAAACGCTCCAAAATGACTTGGAATCAAATCTTTTTACATTGACTTCCATTGAAAGTTCTGAAGGTTTTTTCCATCTCCTGTAAAACCGGTGTTTTAGAGATTTCTGAAGGTTTTTGTTTAACAGCGACGACACATGAGCCCTAAAGAGCCACGGATTTGCATATTTTACTCATCCCTTCATATATTTTTCCATCATTAGGTAACAATAATAGTTATCTGAAGATCTAGAAGTATTTATATTATTATCACCACGTTAAAAACATCACTTTCTTCAGAAAACCAAACTTTTGCCATTTTATCATCGTTCATTGAGAAAAGAGGGGGTGTTTTTGAGATGTGAGGCTATAGTTTGAACCTAAACTCTTCAAAATAAAGGTTCTTCAAATGGTTCTTTAACAGTGCCATAGAAGAACCACTTTTAGTCCCATAAAGAAGCACGTTTGTATTGGAGATATTGGAGATATTGGTGTGAGAGACCCTTTTAAGGCTCTGAAGAACCTTCACGTCATGTAGAAAGGTTGTTTACCAGCTTCTGCACACTTGCACATCTCTTAGACCTGTACGAGTAGCCCAACTGCGAACCACACGGAGGGCTTAAGCATGGGCCCCTAAACGGGACCCATGTGAGATTAGGGTGGGCTGTAATGATGTAACCTATGTGCAAACCCACCTGGAGCCCATGCCCACCTGGAACCCACCTGGAACCCACCTGGCCCACGTTCCACCCCTGGAAGCTCCACATGAGCATGTTGGCTGGGTAGTAGAGCTCTGCAATATGACAATATTTTAGCGTATCGTGATAAATCTTGGCACATGAAATGCTTTTATTAGTGCATCGTGAATATCGTCCGTGCTTGATGAACTCTGATCAATTGATTACACTGATCAATTGATTACACTGATCAATTGAGTAAAAATCACGGTGCTCAGTATAGGAGAGTAATTGGATAGCAGTTTTTGTCTATGTGACAAAATATTGCGATAAATATCGTAAAAATGTCTTTAAATATTGTGATATTACATTTTTCCATATCGCCCAGCTCTACTAGGTAGTTCTTCATGGAACCAAAAGCGGTTCTTCTATGGTTAAAGAACCATTTAAAGCACCCTTAATTTTATTTTAAGAGTGTATGGATACCCTGACCCACCTAGGGCCATGACCCTGACTACGGTTTATCCCATTGCGGTGGTCCGTATCACATCTTTTACCCCTGTTAGAACAAAACCAACCCCCGAAATCTGGAGAAAACGTCTAGAACATAACTAGAACATGCAAATCCATGGCCCAAGGCTTGGAAAAATGGCTATTTTTTAATATGCACACACACACACACACTGTAGACAGGGAGAAAGTCCTACCTGTCCGCTAGCAGGCCACTGGAACCGTAGGCCGCCAACGCTGCTGCTGCTGTTGCTGCTGTTTTGATGGCAGATGAGCCGAGTAAGCCGTTTCTCAAAGGCGCGAATGCAGCCGCACTGACTTCTTTAGCAGAGGGGTAACGAGTGTGACGTGTGTTGATTGGTCGAATGGGATGTGTTAGATCCGAAACCTGCAGGATAGTCCAGGAAGAGGGTCCGAGGCCCACCATGGATGTAGATGTTCTGATGACATATATTGGCTGATGGATTACATTTGGACGCTATGAGGCTAATTTAGTTAACAAATAATGGAAATTTACATCAATCGGCCATAACATTAGTACCACCTACCTAATAGTGTGCAGGTCCACCAGATCAACAGATCTGACCATTCCAGGCTTGACCTTCACAACAGCTCTGAGGGTGTCCTGTGGGATCTGGCACCACGACTAAAATTAGTCCTGTACGTTTGTAAGGTTGGGCCTCCATGAGCATCTATGAACAACGCTGTCCTCCCTGTGGCAGATTAGGGTTCGATTCCCTTCCTGGACAACACCACTGCTCACCGCTCAACAACATTGAGTGCCATTGTCCTTGGGCAAGACTCCTAACTCTAGATTCTCCTGCCATGAGCTCTGGATAGGACTGGATTCCTGATCTGCCACAGGGAGGTCAATGCTGTTATCCACTACACCAGCCGCTACAGTTAGCTTAGCTGAAACCGTATGGTGTTTCTGTATTCTCACACCTTCCTGTCTGTAAACTTGGGCTAAACGTTCCATCCCAGGTCTCCTGCCCCCTTTTATAGAGGGCAGACTTGCTAAGGTCGAGGTTTTCATTACTGGTTAGCCTCATTAGCCTCGTAGCTCCAGAGCGAACTTAGCCCATCGCCTACATCTAGAGTTCAGGTTGTGAGAACTGGAGAAGTGTTGTGGAACTGTCCTCTTATCATACTATTACTTTAAAGGACTGAGTAACCGCTGCTGGGTGAATATTCAATGATGTAAACACTGAATGGACAAAAGTATTGGGACACCTCATTTATCTGGGATTTAAAAAGAAAAAGAAAAAAGAGTGGATCCTGCTTTTGTTGGAGTGACTGTCTACTAGAGTTTTTAGAGGAGCATTGCTGTGAGGATTTGATTGCATGTGTAGTGACAGTAGCGTTAGTGGGGTCAGGATTTTGGATAATAATGACCATCACTGCACCTGATCCCTAAACAATTTGCATATCTGTGTCAGCAATGCATTCATTAGAAGGGATGTCCACAGACTTTTGGACGTATAGTGTATAAGTAGGAATATTTGACAGATGAGTTCAAGAGACTCTCTCTCTCTCTCTTCCCGACTGGTGCTGCTGTTTGTCCAGTGCACTGGACGGTCACTCCTGTGCCTCTGTGAGACTTAAGATTTTAATTTGTAATTAAATATTTATGAAACTGTTTCTGTGGACTATGTTTTCATTTCTGACTGATATCTCGCTGTGGTGCTGGTTCTGCAGGCTGGATCTGGAGCTGTTTATGCAGGACTACGATTGGTCCTGGACAACAGCTGTGTGGGAGAATTAGGACCAATTACCACCCAGCTCAATCAGAACAACCAGCCTTTATACTACTGTGGAAAGGGAAGGCCTGTTGATTTGAATAGCGCCTTATTAAACATAGCGACAAATTAAAGTGCTTTACATAAACATATATTTTAAAGAGCATTAAAACTATAAAGTATATAAAATAAAATAAACAAATATTTTAAAAATAAAAAAAATCAAACTTTTATAAAACATTATAAAATCATTTAAACTGTATTTTAAAAGTTTTAAAACATAATAAATAAATACAATTGTTGATAAAGCTTAGGATAACATGGCTATGTTCAGACTGCCAAATTCAATTTCTGGCAAAAATGAACAAGCCTACAATAATATTTACATAAAAGCACTAAAAAGTATTTTAAAGAGCATTAAACTATTAAAATAAATATTTAAAAACATAATTATTAAAAAAATGTAATCATTAACCTTAAAAATATTTTTAAAATAATTAAAACTTATAAAAAGCATTATAAAACCTTAAAACAGTATTTTTAAAAATATTTATTATATAATCTATATTTAATAAATATTATTATTGATAAAGGTTAGGAACACATGGCCATGTTCAAACTGCCAAATTCAATTTCGGGCATATTTTAAAAAGCATTATTAAAAAAAGCATTTCACTAATATGTGAACTTTGAGAGCATTCAGAAATCTCTATGGTGAAATAATAACCTCGACGGCCAATCACAGCTCTCATGTCTGGGCCGGCTCTATACTAGTCTTTCACATTGCTGTTGGGACTTTATGCCGTTCATAGTCTGTAAATTCAGATAACTCTGTTTGAGGAAATATCTGGAATTAAAAGACTGCTGAACACGTAGAGATGAAAATGTAAGAAATTTTAATGTTATTTTTTTTTCCAGAGCTGTATTTTAGGAATCAGCTCTGCTGCTCTGCAAAAGGGGGTCAAGGAGGGCCTAAAACGTCGTTATGTACAAGACAAGAAATTATCTTCGGCAGATTCTGGAGCGTTTTAGATTCTGGAGTAACTGAGTTAGCTTGTCTTATTGGTTAGAAAGTCCCAGCTAGGCTAGTGGCTACTCTCACGAGATCTCTGAAATGGGAGCAACCGCCCTGGACCTGCGACCGAAAGTCTGTGAGGTAGACGATATTTCCACCTCTGAGAAAACGTGTTAAGAGATGGACGTTAGCAACCAACCTCTTAGCCAACCGCTTTAGCAGCAGAACTGCAAACCTAATCTGCTCTGGACACAGGGCCTGCACCAAGGCCAGCCCAACCAGTCCCCTCCATTTCACTATTCATACTCGTACGGTCACTGTATTGCATTTCAGGATTTGCATTGTATCCAAGGACATCTTCAGTCCGTTAATAAGACAGTGGGCCGTCGCCGGGCCGAAAGCATGACTACAAACCTCTATTGGCAGAGAACAGCCCCACCAGTCTCTACAGAAGACCCTGTATCTTCTGAGTAATACGCTGTAGTGTTTAACAGGCCTTGCGGTGTTAAGGGCTTAAATGGGCTGACTCAAGTCATGTGATTTCTCAGAAATCAATAAGGTGTGTTTGCCCAGGTCTGTAATAGAACCCCAGCTCAGAGCTGAAGGAGACGGGATGACTCAGACACTCAGTTTCAAGTTCTGATGTAAAACAATCTCAACAGGGTCATCTGAGATCGGATTGCATAACGGCCGCGATGGACCTTATCCTACCTCCTAGAGGTTGTGTAGGACCTACAGAGAGTCCATGCGTCCATGAGCGCCGGTGTCTGTTGTAATACTAGAGCTCCAGACTTGAGTAAAAGTTCAGGTGCTGTATTAAAAAAGTGACCTGAGTAGAAGTAGAAGTTCTTTAAGCTCCAGACTTAAGTAGAGAATAATGGTGTTGAGAATGATGGTGTTAAATGATGGTGTTTAGAAGAGGATGATGGTGTTAAATGATGGTGTTTAGAAGAGGGTGATGGTGTTAAATGATGGTGTTTAGAAGAGGATGATGGTGTTAAATGATGGTGTTTAGAAGAGGATGATGGTGCTGAATGATGGTGTTGAGAAGAGAATGATGGTGTTGAGAAGAGAATGATAGTGTTGAATTATGGTGTTTAGAAGAGGATACTCTATTAAAAAAGTGACTTGAGTAGAAGTAGAAGTTCTTTAAGCTCCAGATTTAAGTAGAAATACTAAAGTACTCAACATTTTTGTACTTAAGTACTGCAAATAGTTTATTTATTCTAAAATGTACTACTTAAGTACTGAAAGTAAAAGTACAGTACTGTGTTCTGTAGTTTCTACAGAAAGCAGTCAAAAGTTTGGGTATCAGTGTTTCTATTAGTTCAGATGCTCAGACTGAAGGCCTGTCTCAGTTCTTCTGGCTGTAGTGGAAGGACAGGACTGTAGAAGACAGAGTTCATGAACATGAGTCTTCAGTTCACTCTCTAAACAAACTCTCTCGCCCAAAAGAGAGAGAGAGCTGAGCAGACCTGACTCGACCCGCCACATACAAGAGTTTCATCTGTACAACCAGTGAGGAGCAGCTCAAACCCCTGAGCTTCACTCTCTGTAAACTCAACTACAGCTGAAAGATCTCAGCCCATTCAGCACATACGAGTATTTGCAGGAGGTGAAGGAGACGGAGGAGTTTCTTCTGGAGAGAAGCTAACAGAGCTCTAGCGTTAGTGTCCTCACTGCAGCAGCGGAGCGAGAGGAAGAACGGCAGCACAAAACAGAGAACACAGGGACAAAAGTATTGGGACACCTGCTCATTTATTGTTTTTTTCTGGTAAAACAAAGAGTGGATTCTGTCTCTACTGTCCAGGGAAGAAGACTTCTACTAGATGTTATAGAGGAGGAGCTTTGCTGTGAGGATTTGATTGCATTCAGCAACACAACAGTGTTCGTTATTGAGGTCAGGATGTTGGATGATGGTCACCACCCCAACTCATCATCCCCAACTCTGGACTGATGGTGGTGCTCCAGCCATGAAAACCCCTCTAGCCCACGCCTGGCATCAGGCAGCACGGTGGGCAACTCACGGCTCGATCACCTGTTCTGCTCAGTGTTGAGGCAGCTTTATCGAACCCGGTGACAGCGCCATCTAGCGCTCTGGAGGTGATAATATGGGTTTGAAATGATTCGTACTGTTTTTATTTTAATTGTAACGAGTAACGATGCAGCACGTAAACAAAGTAACAGAGTTAAAGTATTAAACTCATCCAGAATATGTAGTGAAGTAAAAGTGGAGGCAGGAGAAAACAATAATAATATTAATACTCCCGTAGATACAGATACAGTATTGTAGTACTTCAGTACAGTACTGAAGTACTTCTACTTCCGTACTCTACACCTCTGTTGTACACTGTAATGGAAGTAGCCAGATGGTGCATTTGCTGCTGGAACTCTGTGTGCCATCGTCTCTTCGGAGAAATGTTAACAAAGCCGACTGACGACTCCAGGTTCAACCCTGTGGTCATGACAACAGTGAAATGTGGGCACGAGAACCATAAGTGAGCAAACATGTGAAAGGCAAGATTCAAGGACAGAAATAAGTGGCTTTGCGATGCTTTAAGTGCCTCTCAAACGACACTAATTAGAACAATGAGTTCTGGTGGATGAAACGATTTAGGCTTTTAGGCCACTAGGCCTGAGAACCATGTCCCCCTTGTGTGTTCCTTTTGTCTGTCAGGAGGATTCAGAGCTTTGTCCACTAGAGGGCGAGTCAGGGCTGAAATGTCCCCCATCTCTCCCTCTTGTCCTGCTGGATGCTTACTCTGGCAGTATGAAGTGTTTGGTGGAGAAGGATGGTGTTGGAGAAGGATGGTGTTTAGAAGAGGATGATGGTGATGGGGAAGGATGGTGTTGGAGAATGATGTTGTTTAGAAGAGAATGATTATGTTGAATGATGGTGTTTAGAAGAGAATGATGGTGTTTAGAAGAGAATGATGGTGTTGAATGATGGCATTTAGAAGAGAATGGTTGTGTTGAATGATGGTGTTTAGAAGAGGATGATGGTGTTAAATTATGGTGTTTAAAAGAGAATGATGGTGTTTATAAGAGAATGATGGTGTTGGAGAATAATGGTGTTGAATGATGGTGTTTAGAAGAGAATGACAGTGTGTAGAAGAGAATGATGGTGTTTAAAAGAGAATGATGGTGTTTAAAAGAGAATGATGGTGTTTAAAAGAGAATGATGGTGTTGCATGATAGTGTTTAGTAGAGAATGATGGTGTTGCATGATAGTGTTTAGTAGAGAATGATGGTGTTGCATGATGGTGTTTAGTAGAGAATGATGGTGTTGATGGTGTTGAGAAGAGAATGATGGTGTTTAGTAGAGAATGATGGTGTTAATGGTGTTGAGAAGAGAATGATGGTGTTTAGTAAAGAATGAAGAATCGAGCTGCTGAAGATGGGCATTAATGGTTTACAGCAGTAGAAACTAGGCTGTGTGGCCTGTTGCTTGTGTGAATGTAAAGGTGTGTTCTGCAGCCTTTAATGATGCAGTGTAACGTGTCTGGGACAATATCCGGTAGGGCTTCTGGGAGGAAAAAGAAGAACATGGACCACTGGACGCTGGCCCTGAATGTTAATGAAGAGACGAATGAAAGCGTGAATGAACACAAAAAAAGCCTCTTTCTAATTGTCTTTAATCATCGGCGGGCTGGATGGGATCTTTCCACTCCATTAGTCCTCCAGTAAATTCAGAAGTGCAGACCTGATTAGGTGTATTGTTTGTTGAGAGTCAACAGTGCATAATCTAGCAGAGATTTATGAATGCTCTCGCCCTCGGCTAGATTTGCCCTTAACACTTTCTCACCCTTTTATGCCTTTCTCTTTCCTCCCTTTCTTTCCTGCTCGCCTAATAGAGTAGAGTGTGTGAGGGGTCAGTGATGTAACAGTGTGGAGTGTGTTAGGGGTCAGTGATGTAACAGTGTGGAGTGTGTTAGGGGTCAGTGATGTAACAGTGTGGAGAGTGTTAGGGGTCAGTGATGTAACAGTGTGGAGAGTGTTAGGGGTCAGTGATGTAACAGTGTGGAGTGTGTGAGGGCTCAGTGGTGTAACAGTGTGTGGAGTGTGTGAGGGGTCAGTGATGTAACAGTGTGGAGTGTGTGAGGGGTCAGTGATGTAACAGTGTGGAGTGTGTTAGGGGTCAGTGATGTAACAGTGTGGAGTGTGTTAGGGGTCAGTGATGTAACAGTGTGGAGAGTGTTAGGGGTCAGTGATGTAACAGTGTGGAGTGTGTGAGGGGTCAGTGGTGTAACAGTGTGGAGTGTGTTAGGGGTCAGTGGTGTAACAGTGTGTGGAGTGTGTGAGGGGTCAGTGATGTAACAGTGTGGAGTGTGTTAGGGGTCAGTGGTGTAACAGTGTGGAGTGTGTTAGGGGTCAGTGATGTAACAGTGTGGAGTGTGTGAGGGCTCAGTGGTGTAACAGTGTGTGGAGTGTGTGAGGGGTCAGTGATGTAACAGTGTGGAGTGTGTTAGGGGTCAGTGATGTAACAGTGTGGAGAGTGTTAGGGGTCAGTGATGTAACAGTGTGGAGTGTGTGAGGGCTCAGTGGTGTAACAGTGTGTGGAGTGTGTGAGGGGTCAGTGATGTAACAGTGTGGAGTGTGTTAGGGGTCAGTGATGTAACAGTGTGGAGAGTGTTAGGGGTCAGTGATGTAACAGTGTGGAGTGTGTTAGGGGTCAGTGGTGTAACAGTGTGTGGAGTGTGTGAGGGGTCAGTGGTGTAACAGTGTGGAGTGCGTTAGGGGTCAGTGATGTAACAGTGTGGAGTGTGTTAGGGGTCAGTGATGTAACAGTGTGGAGTGTGTTAGTTAGGGGTCAGTGATGTAACAGTGTGGAGTGTGTGAGGGGTCAGTGATGTAACAGTGTGGAGTGTGTGAGGGGTCAGTGGTGTAACAGTGTGGAGTGTGTGAGGGGTCAGTGATGTAACAGTGTGGAGTGTGTGAGGGCTCAGTGGTGTAACAGTGTGTGGAGTGTGTGAGGGGTCAGTGATGTAACAGTGTGGAGTGTGTTAGGGGTCAGTGATGTAACAGTGTGGAGAGTGTTAGGGGTCAGTGATGTAACAGTGTGGAGTGTGTGAGGGCTCAGTGGTGTAACCGTGTGTGGAGTGTGTGAGGGGTCAGTGATGTAACAGTGTGGAGTGTGTTAGGGGTCAGTGATGTAACAGTGTGGAGAGTGTTAGGGGTCAGTGATGTAACAGTGTGGAGTGTGTGAGGGGTCAGTGGTGTAACAGTGTGGAGTGTGTGAGGGGTCAGTGATGTAACAGTGTGGAGTGTGTTAGGGGTCAGTGATGTAACAGTGTGGAGTGTGTTAGTTAGGGGTCAGTGATGTAACAGTGTGGAGTGTGTGAGGGGTCAGTGGTGTAACAGTGTGGAGTGTGTTAGGGGTCAGTGATGTAACAGTGTGGAGTGTGTGAGGGGTCAGTGATATAACAGTGTGGAGTGTGTTAGGGATCAGTGGTGTAACGGTGTGGAGTGTGTTATGGGTCAGTGGTGTAACGGTGTGGAGTGTGTTATTTAAGGGTCAGTGATGTAACAGTGTGGAGTGTATTACAGGTCAGTGGTGTAACAGTGTGGAGTGTGTTATTTAAGGGTCTGTGATGTAACTGTGGAGTGTGTTATTTAAGGGTCTGTGATGTAACTGTGGAGTGTGTTAGGGGTCAGTGGTGTAACGGTGTGGAGTGTGTTAGGGTTCAGTGGTGTAACAGTGTGGAGTGTGTTAGGGGTCAGCGGTGTAACAGTGTGGAGTGTGTAAGGGGTCAGTGGTGTATAAGTGTGGAGTGTGTTAGTTAGGGGTCAGTGGTGTATAAGTGTGGAGTGTGTGAGGGGTCAGTGGGGTAAAAGTGTGGAGTGTGTTACGGGGTCAGTGGTGTAACAGTATGGAGTGTGTTAGGGGTCAGTGGTGTAACAGTGTGGAGTGTGTTAGGGGTCAGTGGTGTAACAGTGTGGAGTGTGTAAGGGGTCAGTGGTGTATAAGTGTGGAGTGTGTTAGTTAGGGGTCAGTGGTGTATAAGTGTGGAGTGTGTGAGGGGTCAGTGGGGTAAAAGTGTGGAGTGTGTTACGGGGTCAGTGGTGTAACAGTATGGAGTGTGTTACGGGGTCAGTGGTGTAACAGTCTGTGGAGATCGTTAAGAGCACCAAGTTCCTTGGTGTCCACCTAGCGGAGAACCTCACCTGGTCCCTGAACACCAGCTCTACAGCCAAGAAAGCCCAACAGCGTCTCTACTTCCTCCGGAAGCTGAGAAAGGCCCGTCTCCCTCCACCCATCCTCACCCTCTTCTATAGAGGGACCACAGAGAGCATCCTAAGCAGCTGCATCACTGCCTGGTTTGGGACCTGCACAGCCTCTGACCGCAAGTCCCTCCAACGCATTGTGAGGACAGCTGAGAAGATCATCGGAGTCTCTCTCCCCTCCGTCATGGACATTTACACCACCCGCTGCATCCGCAAAGCAACCAGCATTGTGGATGACTCCACCCACCCTTCACACAGTCTGTTCTCCCTCCTGCCATCAGGAAGAAGGTACCGCAGCATCCGGTCCAACACGACCAGACTCTGCAACAGCTTCTTCCCACAAGCCATCAGACTCCTCAACACAACTCAACTCCTGAACTGATATCTTACACTCTCCCTCTCTCTCTCTCTCTCTCTCTCTCTCCCTCTCTCTCTCTTTCCAACCATTTATCCCAGATAACATGGGAAGCATTTTTTGCACAAGCATTTGCACTGATAACTTTACTACCTCACTGGACTCTATTTATCGCACATTGCACAACTTGCACACTACAGTCATTATTTATTATCCTCTGTCTGTACTGTGTTGTGTTGTCTGTCCGCACTTGTTTGTTTGTGTTGCACTTGTGTTTTGTATGCACTGTCTATGTTGCACCATGGTCCGGGAGGAACGTTGTTTCGTTTCACTGTGTACTCTGTATGTAGTTAAAAATGACAATAAACCCACTTGACTTGACTTGAGTGTGTTGGGGTCAGTGGTGTAACAGTATGGAGTGTGTTACGGGGTCAGTGGTGTAACAGTGTGTGGAGTGTGTTAGGGGTCAGTGGTGTAACAGTGTGTGGAGTGTGTGTTAGGGGTCAGTGGTGTAACAGTGTGTGGAGTGTGTTAGGGGTCAGTGGTGTAACAGTGTGTGGAGTGTGTTAGGGGTCAGTGGTGTAACAGTGTGGAGTGTGTGTTAGGGGTCAGTGGTGTAACAGTGTGTGGAGTGTGTTAGGGGTCAGTGGTGTAACAGTGTGTGGAGTGTGTTAGGGGTCAGTGGTGTAACAGTTTGGAGTGTGTTAGGGGTTCAACCACAAACCTGTTCTTATAAATCTGATTTTATTAAAAACAATGTACACTATGGACAAAAATATTGGGACACCTGCTCACTCTTTCTTCTGAAATCAAGGCTATTAAAAGAAGTCGATCCTGCTAACTGTCTCTACCGTCCAGGGAAGAAGGCTTTCTACTAGATTCTAGAGGAACACTGCTGTGAGCATTTGATTGCATTCTGCAACAAGAGTGTTAGTGTGGTCAGGATGTTGTCCATACCCCCCTATCTAGCCCACGCCTAGCATTGAGCATGTTTATCTCCAGAGAGTGCTGCGTGTCAGCAATGGGTGCAACATAAAGTAGCTGAATGCCTTCATTAGAAGGGGTGTCCACAAACTTTTAACATGCAGTGTATTAGTAAATGCAGACAAAGAGAGGAGTCTGGCAGGGCTGGAGGAGATGGCCTGACCAGGTGTCAGTTAGCATCTGATCATACAAGTAAGTACCACAGAGTGTCATGGATGTGCGGACTGAACAGAATGAGATATGGAAAATAGACTGGATTCAAGTACAGAATACATTTACGATACATGAGGCAATAAGCTCTAAAAGTGAACCTGTGCAAATTGGAATGCAGGCAGGTAAAGGATTATTGAGGAGATCAGGAGCAGATGGTGCGAAGGCAACTTCAGGCAGTGCAGACCAAACCAGCAGTGAAGTGAATTATTATTTTAACACTGCAGAAGACGTTAAGGTGGATCAGCGCTGTCGGAAACCGCTAATGAGGTTGTCAGCAGAGGAACTGGTGGGGTGGTCTCTAAACTTGCTGAAGTGATGGTAATCCATGGTTCGTTAGGGGATTATCTTTGATAAGATTTTCTCTAATATAATAAAAAAACAAAGGTGCAGCAAACGCCTATTTGAGGGATTCCAGAGAGAACCATGTTTTTTATAGAGATGTGTGATTGTGAAGAACCTTTAAAAGACCCCGAAAACGTTATGGCATCGCTTAAAGACCCCTTTGCAGTGTTTCTGTTGCAGTGTCTCAATGGAGGGAAGCTGGGTGTTTAGAAAGTGGGTAGTTTTCACCACCCACTGGAGGGCCTTCCTTTCAGAGTCAGTGGAGTTATCGTACCAGACAGAGAGACAGTTTGTAGGCAAGCTCTGAAAGCTGCTGCATTAGACGCTCACCAGTATCTCAGGAAGTCTTAGGAAGTCCAGCAAGGAGTTATTGACACCCTCTTATCTGTCTCTCTCTCTTTTTACCTTCTCTGAGTAAATGGCCACCCGGCCCCATCTGCTGGAAGATTGCCTGCTGAGGTCCCCTTTACCTGCGTCAGACCAGCTGCCACCTACCAGTCCGACCAGCAGCAACCCCCCCCACCTATGTCAGACCTCCTACCACTGCTACCTGTCCAACACCATCATTCTTCAACACCATTATTCAACACCATCATTCTCTATTAAACACCATCATTCAACACCACCATTCTCTATAAAACACCATAATTCAACACCATCCTTCTCTTCTGAACACCATCATTCTCTATTAAACACCATAATTCAACACCACCATTCTCTATAAATCACCTTCATTCAACACCATCATTCTCCAACACCATCATTCTCTATTAAACACCATCATTCTCCAACACCATCATTCTTTATAAAACACCATCATTCAACACCATCATTCTCCAACACCATCATTCTCTTCTCAACACATCATTCAACACCATCCTTCTCTTCTGAAGACCATTATTCTCCAACACCATCCTTCTCCTCTAAACACCATAATTCTCCAACACCATCATTCTCTTCTAAACACCATCCTTCTCCAACACCATCATTCTTTTCTGAACACCGTTATTCTCCAACACCATCCTTCTCCAACACCATCATTCTCCTCTAAACACCATATTAAAACCTAAATGGACTCTTAACTATCTGCCACTATTAATATCACCACTATTAACTATCTACACCATGATTATTATATTATGATTATGCTCAGAGCAGTTTAACAGTTCAGATGGTTTGGTATTTTCTATCAATAATTAAATAGTTCTGATCAGAGGAGGACAGGTTGGGTCCCCTTGTAAATTTGACTTGACTTGTCTGAAACTGACTGTTAGGTGCCAGCTTTAATAAATACATATATTTTTTTATCAATTTGACGTCTACTGCAACTCTAAACAATCATGATAGACTAAGGATTTAGATTTTCCTGAAGGAAGCCTGCCGGAGAATCCCCTCAATGAAAGGCCAAGACTCCCCGATCTATGAATCTCTACTGACGTACCAGGTGGAGACTGTTATGGGTTAAACTGTTACATTTAATATCTGTGTGGTACGGTGTGTGGAGCTTGGAGGTGGAGGTGGAGGTGGACGTGGACGTAAACGCAGGTATTTATTAAACCCAAGCAAAGCAAAAACAAGCCAGGCTACAAGGCTACACAAGCTGGGGACATAATCTAAACACTAAAACTAACAAACGAAATAATCAGAACAAACATATTAAGCAAACACAACAAGAACTAAAACTAACTAAGAAAACAAACACTGAAACTTGAGCTAACAGCCCCCGATCTAACAGGCCTGGAGCTAACAGGCCCGGAGCTAACAGGCCTGGAGCTAACAGGCCCGGAGCTAACAGGCCTGGAGCTAACAGGGCCGGAGCTAACAGGGCCGGAGCTAACAGGCCTGGAGCTAACAGGCCCGGAGCTAACAGGCCCGGAGCTAACAGGCCCGGAGCTAACAGGCCTGGAGCTAACAGGGCCGGAGCTAACAGGCCTGGAGCTAACAGGGCCGGAGCTAGCAGGCCTGGAGCTAGCAGGCCCGGAGCTAACAGGCCTGGAGCTAACAGGGCCGGAGCTAACAGGCCCCGAGCTAACAGGCCCCGAGCTAACAGGCCCGAGAACATGTGAACATGCACAAGACCAGACAAAGGAAGGCTGAAACAAAGTCTATTCCTAGACTAACAAGCGACACACTCGAAACACCTGGGACTAACAAAGGGGCGTGGCTACAGAGGGGGCACAAGTGGGAACAATAATGAACAGAGGTTTGAACGGACAAACATAGCCATGTGCTGGAGAACACATTGTTACACAAAATTGACACCCTCTTATCTGTCTGAAAATAACTGTTAGGTGCCAGCTTCATTAAATACATATATATATTTTTTTATTAATTTGACATCTAGAGCTCTGCTCTGATTGGCTGGTTATGGTCTGGTTCTGCGGTCACTGGCACAAGAAAAGCTTAGAGGCCTGGTTTCCGTAGCAACCCGTATTCCCATGAAGTCACTGTCGCATTTTACCGCTTGCTCTAGTGGGCGGGGTTTATGTAAATGTTAAGGGTGCAAATATGACGTTCTTTTGAAGGAGGAACAGCAGTGTTTGAGGTTCAAAGTACTCTACATGTCCAAATGTTTGTGTACGCCCCTTCTAATAAATGCATTAAGCTACTTTAGGTTGCACTCATTGCTGACACAGATGTGCAAATGCACAAACATACACACACACAGCTTGTCTAGTCCTCGTAGAAAAGTACTGCCAATAGAATAGGACTCTCTGGAACAGATAAACATGAACCATTAATTGGCACCATGCTGCCTAATAATGCCAGGCGTGGGTTAGAGGGGTATGATGCCCCCCCAGCATTGAGGAGCTGTGGAGCAGTGGAGGAACTGTGTTCTCTGGAATGATGGTGGTGGTGGAGCTCCATCCAGTACTTTTGGGATGAGTTGGGGAGTTGGGGATGATGAGGTGGGATGGTGATCATCATCCAACATCCTGACCTCACTAACACTCTCGTCGCTGAATGCAATCAAATCCTCACAGCAATGCTCCTCCTCCAAAATCTAGTGGAAAGCCTTCTTCTTCTCTGGACAGTAGAGACAGTTACTCCAACAAAAGCAGGATCAGCTCTTTTAATACCCTTATATTTGGAAGGAATAATAAACCAGCAGGTGTCCCAATACTTTTGTCTTGCTGTTCTGCTGGTGTGCAGAAGGTAATTGAGACACTGGGCAGTGAGCTGTGTGTGAAACACACTCAGCTCTGCAGCTCTCCATCATTATCACAAAGAGCCACAGCTTTCCTCCTGTGGGTAACGACGGCTGAGCCACAGAAACACACTGCACTGCACCTGTTACTGTGAGAGGACGTCCAAATTGGGCTGGGCACCCCCCCCCCCCTCCCACAGTGACTTCCTTTGGAAACACATTCTTAATTGTGAGTCTGCTGCAGCAGAAGCAGACTGGACCACGGTCAGTGGAAGGACATAACCAACCTGGCTGACCTACAAAAGAGCATGCCCAAAAGAGCAGACCAGGACAGTTTCCCTCTCGTTCTGGTTTAAACACTATAGGTGTAGGAGGTGTAGGAGATGTAGGAGGTGTAGGAGGTGTAGGAGCTGTAGGAGATGTAAAATGTGTAAGAGATGTAGGAGGTGTAGGAGATGTAGGAGATGTTGGAGGTGTAGAAGACAGATGTAGGAGGTGTAGGAGATGTAGGGGTTGTTGGAGGTGTAGAAGGTGTAGGGGTGTAGGAGATGTAGGGGATGTAGGAGGTGTAGGAGATGTAAAATGTGTAGGAGATGTAGGAGATGTTGGAGGTGTAGGAGGTGTAGAAGACAGATGTAGGAGGTGTAGGAGATGTTGGAGGAGGTGTAGGAGGTGTAGGAGATGTAAAATGTGTAGGAGATGTAGGAGATGTTGGAGGTGTAGGAGGTGTAGAAGACAGATGTAGGAGGTGTAGGAGATGTTGGAGGTGTAGAAGGTGTAGGGGGTGTAGGAGGTGTTTGAGATGTAGGAGGTGTAGGAGATGTAAAAGGTGTAGGAGATGTAGGAGGTGTAAGAGATGTTGGAGGTGTAGTAGATGTAGGGGGTGTTTGAGATGTAGGAGGTGTAGGAGATGTAAAAGGTGTAGGATATGTAGGGGTGTAGGAGATGTAGGAGGTGTAGGAGATGTTGGAGGTGTAGAAGGTGTAGGGGGTGTAGGAGGTGTTTGAGATGTAGGAGGTGTAGGAGGTGTAAAAGGTGTAGGAGATGTAGGAGGTGTAAGAGATGTTGGAGGTGTAGTAGATGTAGGGGGTGTTTGAGATGTAGGAGGTGTAGGAGATGTAAAAGGTGTAGGATATGTAGGGGTGTAGGAGATGTAGGAGGTGAAGGAGGTGTAGGAGATGTAAAAGGTGTAGGGGGTGTAGGAGGTGTTTGAGATGTTGGAGGTGTAGGAGATGTAAAATGTTTAGGAGATGTAGGAGATGTTGGAGGTGTAGGAGGTGTAGAAGACAGATGTAGGAGATGTTGGAGGTGTAGAAGGTGTAGGGGGTGTAGGAGGTGTTTGAGATGTAGGAGGTGTAGGAGATGTAAAAGGTGTAGGAGATGTAGGAGGTGTAAGAGATGTTGGAGGTGTAGTAGATGTAGGGGGTGTTTGAGATGTTGGAGGTGTAGGAGATGTAAAAGGTGTAGGATATGTAGGGGTGTAGGAGATGTAGGAGGTGTAGGAGATGTTGGAGGTGTAGAAGGTGTAGGGGTGTAGGAGATGTAGGGGATGTAGGAGATGTAGGGGTGTAGGAGGTGTAGGAGGTGTAGGAGATGTAGGAGGTGAAGGAGGTGTAGGAGATGTAAAAGGTGTAGGAGATGTAGGGAGTGTAGGAGGTGTAAGAGATGTAGGATATGTAGGAGGTGTAGGAGATGTAGGGGGTGTAGGAGATGTAGGGGGTGTAGGAGATGTAAAAGGTGTAGGAGATGTTGGAGGTGTAGGGGATGTAGGAGATGTAGGGGGTGTAGAGGGTATAGGAGATGTAAAAGGTATAGGAGGTGTAGGAGATGTAGGAGGTGTAGAAGATGTAGGAGGTGTAGGAGGTCTAAGAGGTGTAGGAGATGTAGGAGGTGTAGGAGGTGTAGAAGATAAAGGAGATGTTGGAGGTGTAGAAGGTGTAGGAGATGAAGGAGGTGTAGGAGATGTAAAAGGTGTAGGAGATGTTGGGGGTGTAGAAGGTGCAGGGGTGTAGGAGATGTAGGGGATGTAGGAGATGTAAGGGGGTGTAGGAGGTGTAGGGGTGTAGGCGGTGTAGGAGATGTAGGAGGTGAAGGAGATGTAGGAGGTGAAGGAGGTGTAGGAGATGTAAAAGGTGTAGGAGATGTTGGAGGTGTAGAAGGTGTAGGGGTGTAGGAGATGTAGGGGGTGTAGGAGGTGTTGGAGGTGTAGGAGGTGTTTGAGATGTAGGGGGTGTAGGAGGTGAAGGAGGTGTAGGAGATGTAAAAGGTGTAGGAGATGTAGGGGGTGTAGAAGATAAAGGAGATGTTGGAGGTGTAGGAGATAAAGGAGATGTAGGAGGTGTAGGAGATAAAGGAGATGTTGGAGGTATAGGAGATGTAGGGGTGTAGGAGGTGTAAGAGATGTAGGAGATGTAGGAGGTGTAGGTGATGTTGGAGGTGTAGGAGATGTAGGGGGTGTAGGAGGTGTAGGAGATGTAGGAGGTGAAGGAGGTGTAGGAGATGTAGGGGGTGTAGAAGATGTAGGAGGTCTAAGAGATGTAGGAGGTGTAGAAGATAAAGGAGATGTTGGAGGTGTAGGAGATAAAGGAGATGTAGGAGGTGTAGGAGATGTAGGAGGTGTAGAAGATAAAGGAGATGTTGGAGGTGTAGGAGATAAAGGAGATGTAGGAGGTGTAGGAGATGTAGGAGGTGTAGAAGATAAAGGAGATGTTGGAGGTGTAGGAGATGTAGGTAGTGTAGGAGCTTTGGTTGGAGAATGGTGGGTTTTGGTTGGAGAATGGTGGTGTTTAGGTAAAGAATGATGATGTTTAGATGAAGAATGATGGTGTTTGGGTGGAGAATGATGGTGTTTGGGTGAAGAATGATGGTGTTTAGGTGGAGAATGATGGTGTTAGACAATATCAGTGTGGAAGTGGTTAAGGCCTGTGCAGAGCAGCTGGTGGAGTCCTGTAGTACATATACAACCAGTACCTCAGAAACAGGTGGATGTTGAGGATGCTGCACAGAGCATACTCACACAATTATAGTAACCCAATCAACCACACAACCACACCGACCACAGCGACCACTTGGCACCACCTGAGCAACCACCTCACACACCATGCCACCTGGGAAACCATAGCAACTGCTTAGCAAGCACTTAGTAACACATAGCAAACAAACTAAGGCTACCATAGCAAGAGCCGACACTGCCGTCACCAGCAGTCAAGGCGCAATAGGTATAAGTGTGTGTGTGTGTGTGTGTGTGTGTGTGTGTGTGTGTGTGTGTGTGTGTGTGTGTGTAAGCAGCTATGCTAACACTCACTCATACGGCCTCCTGCTGAACCTCCTCTCCAGGGATGCTGGATGACATTTCCCTCACACGCTCCAACAGTGGTGCGCTCGTCATACGCTGCCCGAAACGCCCTGTTCAGACACACACCTGTGAATTAGCGTGTGTGTGTGCGAGTGTGTGCGAGTGTGTGTGTGTGTGTGTGTGTGTGTGTGTGTGTGTAAGTGTGCGTAAGAGAAAAAAGTAGGCCTAGCAATTTCAGAGGCTTGTCAGTGTGAAGGTGTGAAGGTGCCTGCAGGAAGGAGAGGAATCCACGCCTGTGAAGCGATAAAGAGGCTGGAGTGAAGAGCACTGGGCTCTGAATGAGGGCGGCTCGGACAGCCTGGCAGCAGAAGCTGCGGAGATGCGAAAGCGTGAGAGTGTGATGTGAGGCAAATTGGACGTAACCTGGCGGATCCATTTTTTTAAATCTCTGGTGTACTTTTGCTGGAGAGAGGTGCAGACGGGCGCTGCTGGAGATGGTTCTTCACTCAAATAGAACTTCATTAGGAACTTTGGGTGGAGGGAAGGTTCCAATCAAGTGGTTAATTCCAATCAGTCATGGCTTGAAGGCCGTAGACTAGTTGAGTTTTGTTGCTGATCGGATTTTAGTTTCCCAGAGTTTCCCAGGTTTTTGGGTGGAAAATGGTGATTCTTGGTTGGAGAACAGTGTTTTTTGGGTGGAGAATGGTGGTGGTTGATTGGAGAATGGTGTTTTTTGGGTGGAGAATGGTGGTTCTTGGTTGGAGAACGGTGGTTTTTGGGTGGAGAATGGTGGTGGTTGATTAGAGAATTCTGTTTTTTGGTGGAGAATGGTGGTTCTTGGTTGGAGAACAGTGGTTTTTGGGTGGAGAATGATGGTTTTTGGGTGGAAAATGGTGGTGGTTGATTGAAGAATGATGGTTTTTGGGTGGAGAATGGTGGTGGTTGATTGGAGAATTCTGTTTTTTGGTGGAGAATGGTGGTGGTTGATTGAAGAATGATGGTTTTTGGGTGGAGAATGGTGGTGGTTGATTGGAGAATTCAGTTTTTTGGTGGAGAATGGTGGTGGTTGATTGAAGAATGATGGTTTTTGGGTGGAGAATGGTGTTTTTTGGGTGGGAGAATAGTGTTTTTTGGTTGGAGAATGGTGTTTTTTGGGTGGAGAATGGTGGTGGTTGATTGGAGAATAGTGTTTTTGGTTGGAAAATGGTGTTTTTTTTGGTGGGAGAATGGTGGGTTTTTTGGTGGGAGAATGGTGTTTTTGGTTGGAGAATGGTGTTTTTTGGGTGGGAGAATAGTGTTTTTTGGGTGGGAGAATAGTGTTTTTTGGTTGGAGAATGGTGTTTTTTGGGTGGAGAATGGTGGTGGTTGATTGGAGAATAGTGTTTTTTGGTTGGAGAATGGTGTTTTTTGGGTGGAGAATGGTGGTGGTTGATTGGAGAATGGTGTTTTTGGTTGGAGAATGGTGTTTTTTGGGTGGGAGAATAGTGTTTTTTGGTTGGAGAATGGTGTTTTTTGGGTGGAGAATGGTGTTTTTTGGGGGGAGAATGGTGGTGGTTGATTGGAGAATGGTGTTTTTGGTTGGAGAATGGTGTTTTTTGGGTGGGAGAATAGTGTTTTTTGGTTGGAGAATGGTGTTTTTTGGGTGGAGAATGGTGGTGGTTGATTGGAGAATAGTGTTTTTTGGTTGGAGAATGGTGTTTTTTTGGTGGGAGAATGGTGGGTTTTTTGGTGGGAGAATGGTGGTTTTTGGGTGGAGAATGGTGGTTTTTGGGTGGGAGAATGGTGGTTTTTGGGTGGAGAATAGTGGTTTTTGGGTGGGAGAATGGTGGTTTTTGGGGTATTGTTGCTGATCGGATTTTACCATTCTCCCACCAAAAACCACCATTCAAGGTGGTCCAAGAGGAGCGAAATCCACAGTAATTATTGCTTGTATTAACAGGTAATTGTATTAATACACATTTACATTTGTATTAAATGTGGACGAGATCTGTCTCACCTCAGTCCGGTTTCAGTGATCCAATCACAATCTGATCACAATGCATCTTGAGGATGTTTACACCTAGCTTTCTACGTGGACAAGTGGAATCTGAATGTGATCTGATCACCAAAAATGCTGTTAATGCCGGGTGCAAACAGGCTCATAACACAACCTAGTTCATCTAGTGATGTAGAGACGACATGAAGGGCCTGTTTACACCCAGATAGTATCTGGATCTACTTTGATCGGATTCTGTTTACACTTGGCATTAAAATGCCCCAGCATGATCAGATGAGATGGGATTTTACTTTCGCAGAGCAAAAGGGAGAGGGAGAGGGATCCACAGTAATTACTGCTTGTATTAACAGGTTGACAGGCATATTTCCGCTTGTCTGACGGAATCCGATCACAGGGAACGCATTCTGCATTTACATTTGTATGAAATGTGGACGAAATCCATCTCTGACCTCCTCTGAATCAGCAGTCTGATCACACTGCGTCTTGGGGGGTGTTTACACCTGTCTTTCTATGTGGACAAGTGAAATACGAACGTGATCTGATCACTAGAAATGCTGTTAATGCTAATAAAGTGCCCAGTGAGTGTGTAGTGATGTAGATATGACATGAAGGGCCTGTTTACACCCGGATATTATCTGGATCAAAATGATCTGCATTAAAATCAGACTCCAGCTTGATCAGATGAGATCGTATTTTACTTTCCCAGAGCAAGAGGGAGAGGGAGCGAGATCCACAGTAATAATTACTTATATTAACAATCCGATCTGATCACATTTATGCGGACAAGTGAAATCCAATCACCAAAAACGCTGTTAATGATATGGATCCTTCAATTATCCCAAACTAAGTCGGTCTGATTCTGAATTCAGGAAAAAGAGAAGATCAGACCTTAAAGGAAGTCAACAAGCAGGTGGTCACAGTCGTCGAGTCGGGCCACACGTAGATCTGACCAGGGTTTGATGAGGCTGGAAAGCCTCCAGAATGTCTGATTAAAGGCCTTCTGGAGTTGGACGGACTGGGAGACCAGTGAGGTGAGGATTGTCTGATTACATTACAACAGTTCTGGAGGTTTAACACTTTAATTTGGATCCAGGTGTTCCTCAGAGTTTTAGGGGGGTACAATTCTGAGTGTGTCTGTGAGAGAGAGAGCAGGGCGCCCCTTAGTGGAGCAGAGAGGAACTACAGCCTCTAGACAAGCGAGATGTTCACAGTGTTAATGGATGTTACTGGGTGAATTTTGAGATGACATGGTGGTTGTGTTGTAATTGCTGTGTTGTAAGGTACCAAATTCAATTAGTGAGGCTTTGGATGCAATCAAATCCTCACAGCAATGCTGCTTCACAATCTAGTAGAAATGATTAATTATCGAGCATGAATTATAACTTACATTTACACGTTATTAGTGTGTGATTGGCAGAACCTTAACATTCTAGACAGTGTCCCAGTGCTAACCTGGGACTGTGCTGACAGTGCTAACCTGGGACTGTGCTGACAGTGCTAACCTGGGACATATTTTGGTTCGATTCACCATAAAACACCAGTAAAGGATCGAAAAACCAGTTGTGGTGAACTCAGCTGAATAGTGTTCAAAACATCTGCAAAACATCTGTCCAGCTGCAGGTGCTAAAGGTTCTACGCCTCCCTGATTAGATACATAATTAACTTAACAGCATAACAGGGTGGTAACAACGCCTTTTATGTACAGAGCTCTTCCACAGCAGAAACTAAGTGAACATGTCACTGCTCAGTGTGTGAGTGTGAGTGTGTGAGTGTGAGAGAGTGTGTGTGTGAGTGTGAGTGTGTGTGTGTGTGTGAGTGTGTGTGAGTGTGTGTGTGAGTGTGTGTGTGTGTGTGTGAGTGTGAGAGAGTGTGAGTGTGTGTGTGTGTGTGTGTGTGTTATCAGGTTATTTCAGGGTGCTAAAGGTTTTTCTGAGATTCTGAGTTGCCTCATGTGCCATGTTGTATTTACACACGCAGCAAATCCCTCTCTCTCTCTCTCTCCGACTATCTCTCCTCTTTCTCTCCCCTTTCTCTCTCTCTCTCTCTCCCCGACTATCTCTCCTCTTTCTCTCCCCTTTCTCTCTCTCTCTCTCTCTCCCCAACTGTCTCTCCTCTTTCTCTACCTCTCTCTCTCCCCGATTATTTCTCCTCTGTCTCTCTCTCTCTCCCCCGACTATCTCTCCTGTCTCTCTCTCTCTCCCCCGACTATCTCTCCTCTTTCTCTATCTCTCTCTCTCTCCCTGACTATTTCTCCTCTTTCTCTATCTCTCTCTCTCTCCGACTATCTCTCCTCTTTCTCTACCTCTCTCTCTCTCCCCGACTATCTCTCCTCTTTCTCTACCTCTCTCTCTCTCCCCGACTATCTCTCCTCTTTCTCTACCTCTCTCTCTCTCCCCGACTATCTCTCCTCTTTCTCTACCTCTCTCTCTCTCCCCGACTATCTCTCCTCTTTTTCTGGCTATCTCTCCATTTCCATCGAACCCGCCCCCCCCTCTATTTTTCTAGCTCTTGCTCTCCTCTGTTTCTGTATCTCTCCCTCTCTCTCTCCCTCTCTCTCTCTCTCTCTGTAGTTACCTCTCTCCCTCCTGACTTTTCCTTTCCAGTCTCTCTCACACTCCACACCAAGCTCTCTCTCCCTCTCTCTCTCTCTCTGAAGTTTGACGGAGTGAGACGCTCACTCTCAGCCTCCTGCAGGATCAGGCGTGCGCTGCAGTGTGTGTGTGTGTGTGTGTGTGTGTGTGTGTGACAGAGAGGGAGCGCTGGCTGCTCGTACGGCTGCAGGGAAGCGGAGGAGCAGCTGCTCAGAGATGGGAGCGGATCACAGCGGAGATGAAGGTAGGAGAGCAGTCCACACTGAGGGTGAGGGAGTGGGTTTGAGGTGGTCTGAGGATGAAGGTGAAGATGAGGGGTTTCACACAGAGCTGCAGACGTACAGACGGAGCCCCCTCACAGCTACTGGACCTGCAGAGCCCACGTTCAGCCCGGGGTCAACTCGGTCTACTGCGCTGTCAGTGTGTGCAACCTTACGGGTTCTCTGGGTTCCACTGGGCATCTTCATCATCATCATCATCATCATCATCACTGTCACTCTGGCATCCCACCCTGCAAAGTCTCGGTTGACGGTGGTGAGTTCCATCAGGGGTTTTCAGGTGAAGAGTGAAGAGCATGGGCTTATATACACTACATGGACAAAAGTATTCGGACACCACCACCATCATTTCACTACCATTTCCTCTGAAATCAGGAGTCTTATACAGAGCTGATCCTGCTTCTGTTGGAGTAACTGTCTCTACTGTCCAGAGGCTTTCTACTAGATTTTGGAAGTGAATTGCTGTGAGGATTTGATTGCATTCACCAGTAAGACTGTTAGTGAGGTCAGGATGTTGGATGATTGATCACCACCCCACTTCATCATCCCCAAATCCCCAACTCATCCCAAAGGAATACTGGTCCCAAAGGAGCTCCACCACCATCCATCATTCCAGAGAGCGCAGTTCTTCCACTGCTCCACAGCTCCTCAATGCTGGGGGGCTTTATACCCCTCTAGCCCAATAGAGCCCCTCTAGTCCTATTCTATTGGCAGTACTTCTCTCCAAGGACTAGACAAGATGTGTGTGTGTGTGTGTGTGTGTGTGTGTGTGCATTTGCACATCTGTGTTAGCAATGGGTGCAACTTAAAGTAACTGAATGTGTTCGTTAGAAGGGGTGTCCATAAATATTTGGACGATCTGAACTTTTATATGGTTCTTTACCCATTCTGCAGCTTTGTATTTCATCATCATCAATCATCATCATCATCATCATCATCATCATCATTGCTGTTGCTCTGACAGTGAAAGGAAAGATGAATGATGGAGCCTCCAGTGATGAATACTTGATCAGATCAGGGCAGCTCCCATGTTTCTTCCTCTCAGCTTCCTGGCTGTGTGTGAAATCAGCTGGATCTCCGTCACTTCACACAGAATCTGATCTGCTGTAAAGATCCCAGCGCTGAGACAAGCTGATTCCTTTCTCCGCAGTTTAAGTGGGTTTGGACAGACCACCCCCCCCCCCCCCCCCCCAACTTACACTAAATGTAGTTAGAGAACAAGCAATGGAATTAGTGCCCAACCAATCAGCATGGTGCATGTCACACAGTCTTTTTCTTTATGCCCTTTTAAAGCAGCCGTAAATACGAGACAGGTGCATAAACATGTAATGTATTATCAGCTTATTATTATTATTATTATTATTGTAGTAGTAATCTCCTTATTCCATTTATTTAATTTCAGCTGTTGTTTCAGCTGTAACATATAGTAATAATAATAATACATTTTAATTCAACTTTCTTATATGTAAGATTATAATATCTGTTATTGTTTATTATTTTACTTCAACAACAACAGTAATATATTTTTTTAAAAGAAGGTAAACATGCTATGATAATAGCTCTGCTATGATAATAATAATAATAATAATAATAATAATAAATAGTAATAATCATTACAACAACACCAATAATAACAATAATAATAATACATTATTGTCTCAAATTGTTATTATTAGTAATATTACAATAACAACAGCAATAATATTATTAATAATCATTATGACAACAACAACAATAATAATAATATTATTAATAATAACAGCTATTTTTATTATAGTAGGAATAAAAATAATACTACTGAGGAACTTAAAAGGTAGAAAGTAGCCAATCACTACTGACTACTGACATCAGCTGCTATGTAATAGCGGGAAAAAAACAGACTCAGCAGAATTGAATTTTCAACCTCTAAACAGGTTTGATATTATTATTATTATTATTATTATTATTATATCAGTAATAACAGAAGTATGAGTTTACTCCCATCCTTAAAGCATCATGCAAGAATTGGCGTTTCTCGCTCTTGGGCTCCCCCTACTGCTGGGAAGTGGAATTAACGTTTTGATCCTCGACTGCAGGACAAGTGAAGGTGTAGAAGCATGTGGACTGAGGCGGTAGAGTAACACTGCAGGATTGTACCTCAGTCTGACTCGGGTTACGCAGCGCTACACAGTCCATACCGGAGTTCTGCGCCCGGAGTCGCAGCGCTAGAGACGCTATTCTCCTTATTATCACAGTCATATAATAACTTTATTAACGCCTCAGTGATATTATTATAATTATTGGTGTTTGTTGTCATCGTAAGCATAAACACTAGTGCTGTAACCTCGTAGGTCCAGTGTAAAGCTAGAGAACGCTCGGCTAACCGAGCACTTTTGGGCTAAGTGGAGGGAGGGAAGTGGGAGGGGGGTTTATTGGATTGTTGCACCAATCAGGTTTCTTGTGTCAGTGGTTGAATCAGCCATTAAAACAGATCAGATTCAGTCTGATTGAGATGCAGCTGATTTGACACCCCCAGCCTCCAAGACTCCAATTAGCTTCGACTGAAACGGCATAAAATAGGCTGAGGAGATCAATACAGCGCGGCTGATGAAGCTGCCCTGATTTGATCAAATATTCAACATTTGATTCATCATTCAGCGCTTAGACATCGGCCTGATCTCACAACAGCCACGTGACTTCCAGCATCCGTCAGTCATTCCTGGCCTGAGTCTGAATCCTCACTCTACCTCACTCTTCCAGGCTCCGCGGGGGAAGGACAGGAAGTTCATGCTCGGAGCATTTCTATTGGTTCTTTCATTCAGATGTTGAAACAATGTAAATAGCTACTACCCTCCTGAGCTCCATATCATGGGGAAGGGTGTTGTTGGCATGCTGCGATCCAGTGGGATCTGGAGTTGCTACTACAGTAAAACTGTCTTATTGCTGAGAGGCGTGGTTTAGAATAGTGGGATCATGTGCCTACAACATCTGCACTGTACTGTATATCTACATTATATGGACAAAGGTATTGGGACACAGGTCCTAATCATTACATTCAGGTGTTTGATTCAGTCAGAAGAATCTTACCTGCCTGACCTGGCTGCTCTGTAAAGTTTGGTGGAGGAGGGATCATGCTGTGGGGTGGTTTTTCAGGGGTTGGCTTGTAGGCCCTTTAGTTCCAGGGAGGGGAATTCTTGGACATTTCCGTTTTAGCATATTCATGCACAAAGCAAGGTCCATAAAGGCATGGTTGGGTGGTTTGGCATGGAAGACCCTTCCGGGCCTGCATAGAGCCCGGACCTCAACCTCAGTGAACAACTTTGGGATGAACTGGAACGACGATTGCGAGCCAGGCTCTCTCGTCCAATATCGGCGTCTGAGCTCAAAAATGCTCTTCTGGATGAACAAGGGCACCTTATGAGGGTGGATGCTAAGAGGGGCCTATGACTGACAGGGGCCCTAAAAATGTAAAATATTAGCATTTTGGCAGACGTTTTAGAGTTGTGGGGTCCAGTTTAATACATATTTGTGGGTCCCCAAAGTCCCTGGCCGTACCCCTATTGAACAAATGACGCACTCCACAAAACTGTAGAAGGCCTTCCCAGAAGAGTGGAAGCTGTTAGAGCTACAAATGGGGGCCCAGCTTCATATTAATGCCTATGGCTTTAGAATGGGATGTCGTATAAGGTGTCCTAATACTTTTGTCCAAATATACACATAAAAAACACCTCCAATAACACCGCAAATTGCATTATTACAGCAATAAGGCATAAAATTAGGCATGCAAGAAGGGAGGTGATATCTAGTGTATGCCATTCGTAGGAAATATAGAGGAGAGGAGGCTTCAGATTACAGCTTTTACCCAAGCTGTGGAGCACAACCACTTCAAATATGTGGATGAAACCAGGCCTTTGTAGAGTTTCTATTGAAAGCCTATTGAAAACCTACGCATGTGAAACCAGCATTCATTCAGACTGGACCGTGCAGTTAGTGGCCAGCAGAAGCAGAGCAGATGTGGTTCTCTGTTGCATGCCTCAGGCTTTCTATCATGGAAAATTCGAGAGGCGCTCAGATGCGAGCAGATCCCACATCATCCCTCATACATTAATGCCACAACTGGTGTATTTATGCAGAGCGACTGTGTCCCAGTCCCAGTGCTTCTTCCTATAGGTTCAGTTCTGTTTGCTGGCTAATTATCACCCACTTGTTTTTGTCCTGGGTCTCTTTTTGGACTCACATCAAAGCAGAAATGCTAGCCGAGCTGGTTCTGCCTTTCTAATGAAGGCGCTCTAATGGAACAGGGGTTCAGAAAGTGCAAAGAGGAATTTCAAGGCCTGCGCTGAATTGCGCCAATATGCTTTTAGACCTTACACCTGCCACCGGGAATGAAGACTTTCCGAGGTCTAGGAAAATACCACAGAATTTGTTTTGTACTAAAATTATTAATAATAATAATAGACATGTTTCTGCCACTCTGTATCAGAGCATATTTTTGCATATTTTTGCTGCTTCAGTTAAAAACAGGCATCATTATTGTTATGGAACCATTTTCCAATCTCTGAAGAAGCAAGGGTGGAACTGTGATATGGACCCTTAAATGGAGAAGTTACCATGTGAAGAAACCTGTGAATTACTGGGTACTCGGCACTGGGTACTCGGCACTGGGTACTCGGCACTGGGTACTCGGCACTAGACTGGACAAGGAACACGTTCACATCCAGCAGAGGGCGACACTTCCAGAAACCACAGTGGTTCCCAGGCAATAGTGCATTACACACGCAAACTGGCCACTTTATTAGAAACCCCTAACTTGCACGTCCACTCACTGACCACTTTACTAGAAACACCAAGCTTGTGCTTCCACCTACTGGCCAGTTATCAGAAAACCCTACCTTGTGCTTCCAATCGCTGGCCACTTTATTAGAAACCCCTACCATGTGCTTCCACTTACAGGCCAGTTTATTAGAAACACCTACCTTGTGCTTCCAATTGCTGGCCACTTTATTAGAAACCCCTACCTTGTGCTTCCACTCACTGGCCACTTTATTAGAAACCCCTACCTTGTGCTTCCAATTGCTGGCCACTTTATTAGAAACCCCTACCTTGTGCTTCCAATTGCTGGCCACTTTATTAGAAACCCCTACCTTGTGCTTCCAATTGCTGGCCACTTTATTAGAAACCTCTACCATGTGCTTCCACCTACTGGCAACTATATTAGAAACCCATGCACTGGACTACCAAGCGAGGCTATTGGCTGGCTAGTGTACTATATTACAGCTGCTGTTTACACTGCAAAATCATTTAAATTATTATATCTATACTCTCAGTATGGGAGTGTAGACAAATATTAAAAATGCTAAAATATTACTTACAGCTCTTTTCATGTGTTCCCTCTCCCAGACTCCCAGGTGTGCAGATCTGTGGTATTCGCTAGTGATGCGTTGAGAATTACACGACTCAGGGCCCCTAAGAAATGGTTTAACCTCTTAAATGGTCAGTGGTCCATCGGCAGGCCGAAGGTGTTATTACACACTTGTATTACTAAAAAATAGCCCCACCAGTTTATACAGAGGTCCCTGAACTTACTGAGTAACATGCCTTATTCCAACCCACTAGGAACACTGAAAGAAAGAGACTCTATATACACAGACACTGACAAGGTAGGGAAGATAACGAGGGGGCAGGGCCATAAAGGAGGCACAGGTGAGAACACTAAAGACTAGGCGGGGCTGGGGCTAAAGAGAAACACAGGCAGAGACCAGGGAAGAACGAAGCAGGGCCAGTGTTACAGAAGCCTCTCCAAACATGCTACTTCCAGGGGGCAAAAAACCAAGCCCTCAGGAGCAGGTGAAGGAGAAGAACAGGACAAACCAAACCAGCAGACTAGACAAGGGACAGAACTGGCAACTAGACCAAAGACTGGACTGAAGGAAGTCAGAAGAGAAAACAAAGAGGGAGACTGGTCAAGAGACTGGTCAAGTGACTGATTGGGGAGACCAACAGGGGAGCAGACAGGAGCAGAATCAGTCCACGGTACGGTCTGACAGGCCAGACTTGGCACAGTTCTGAAAGCCGACCTAGGAGCAAACAACCTGGTGGCCGGCACAGGAGCAGAGGCGGTGGGCACTGCTGGCACAGGAGCAGAGGCGGTGGGCACTGCTGGCACAGGAGCAGAGGCAGTGGGCGTCACTGGCACAGGAGCAGAGGCAGTGGGCGTCGCTGGCACAGGAGCAGAGGCAGTGGGCGTCGCTGGCACAGAAACAGGGGTCGAGAACTGCTGAGTGAAGACACTGCTGGGGAAAATGCTGTTTGGGGAAAGCACAGCTCAGAAAAGTGTCAGTTGGGACAGCGCAGCTCCTGAAAATGTCAGTTGGGAAAGTACAGCCGGGGAAAGCGTCAGTTGGGAAAGCACCAGTTGGCAAAGCGCCAGTTGGGACAGCGCAGCTCGGGACAGTGCAGTTTGGGACAGTGCAAGTTGGGACAGCGCAACCCAGGACAGCATAAGTTGGGACAGCGCAGCTTGGGAAAGCGCCAGTCGGGAAAGCAATATTCGGGTAAGCGAAAAAGTGCCAGTTGGGACAGCACAGCTCGGAAAAGTGCCAGTTGGGACACTGTAGCTCCTGAAAGCGTCAGTTGGGACAGCACAGCTCGGGCCAGCGTCAGTTGGGAAAGCACAGCTTGGAAAAGTGCCAGTTGGGACAGCGTCAGTTGGGTAAGAGTCAGATGGGACAGCAGCAGTTGGGAAAGTGAAGACACTGCTGGGGAAAATGCTGTTTGGGGAAAGCACAGCTCAGAAAAGTGTCAGTTGGGACAGCGCAGCTCCTGAAAATGTCAGTTGGGAAAGTACAGCCGGGGAAAGCGTCAGTTGGGAAAGCACCAGTTGGCAAAGCGCCAGTTGGGACAGCGCAGCTCGGGACAGTGCAGTTTGGGACAGTGCAAGTTGGGACAGCGCAACCCAGGACAGCATAAGTTGGGACAGCGCAGCTTGGGAAAGCGCCAGTCGGGAAAGCGATATTCGGGTAAGCGAAAAAGTGCCAGTTGGGACAGCGCAGCTCCTGAAAGTGTCATTTGGGACAGCGCAGCTCCTGAAAGCCTCAGTTGGGACAGCGCAGCTCGGGACAGCGTCAGTTGGGACAGCGCAGCTCAGAAAAGTGCTAGTTGGGACAGCGCAGCTCCTGAAAGCGTCATTTGGGACAGCGCAGCTCCTGAAAGCGTCATTTGGGACAGCGCAGCTCCTGAAAGCATCAATTGGGACAGCGCAGCTCCTGAAAGCATCAATTGGGACAGCGCAGCTCCTGAAAGCGTCAGTTGGGACAGCGCAGCTCGGGACAGCGTCAGTTGGGACAGCACAGCTCAGAAAAGTGCCAGTTGGGACAGCGCAGCTCCTGAAAGCCTCAGTTGGGACATCGCAGCTCGGGACAGCGTCATTTGGGACAGCGCAGCTAGGGACAGCGTCAGTTGGGACAGCACAGCTCAGAAAAGTGCCAGTTGGGACAGCGCAGCTCGGGACAGCGTCAGTTGGGACAGCGCAGCTCAGAAAAGTGCTAGTTGGGACAGCGCAGCTCCTGAAAGCGTCATTTGGGACAGCGCAGCTCCTGAAAGCGTCATTTGGGACAGCGCAGCTCCTGAAAGCATCAATTGGGACAGCGCAGCTCCTGAAAGCGTCAGTTGGGACAGCGCAGCTCCTGAAAGCCTCAGTTGGGACAGCGCAGCTCGGGACAGCGTCATTTGGGACAGCGCAGCTAGGGACAGCGTCAGTTGGGACAGCACAGCTCAGAAAAGTGCCAGTTGGGACAGCGCAGCTCCTGAAAGCGTCATTTGGGACAGCGCAGCTCCTGAAAGCGTCATTTGGGACAGCGCAGCTCCTGAAAGCATCAATTGGGACAGCGCAGCTCCTGAAAGCCTCAGTTGGGACAGCGCAGCTCCTGAAAGCGTCATTTGGGACAGCGCAGCTCCTGAAAGCGTCAATTGAGAAAGTGCTAGTTGGGAAGGCACAGCTTGGGAAACGCATCTGGGGAAAGTGGCAGTTGGCAAAACGCAACTTGGCGAAAACGAAGAGTAAAGTGGCACTCGGGAAAACATCACAGAATGTGCCAAAAGGAAAGTGCCACAGGGGAAAGCACTGGTCAGGGAAAGAGCAAAAGTGTCACTGGGTAAAGTGCTACAGTGCCCGTCTCTGTTTTGGTTCTGACCTCATCTACTGAACATTAGCTATGTGACCGTATTTACGACACTCCCCCCTTGCTGAGAGTGGGAGTGCTGGTTATTTTGGGAATAGTGAAGAGTTCTCTCTTTATCTCTCTGTGTCAGGAGCGGAACCCTAATTAATGTAAACGTGACTGTAAGTGTGTGTGTGTGTGTGTGTGTGTGTGTGTGTGTGTGTGTGTGTGTGTTTGAGAGACACTGCGTAGGCCCTCGTTTTTTTCCACGCCACTGTTCCGAGCTGGCGGATACGCGCCGTTTCTGTAGCTAGGATACAGCAGGCCTTCAACACACAGGCAAGAAGTCAAGCCAGAACTGATGCTCTTCACAGACCTCACATCTCTTCTTCTGCACGAGTGGAGACACACATCTGCAGCTAATTACAGAACTGAGCATGAGCTTCTACACACAGCGGCTTCGGACAGAACTTCACCAACCTCGTCAACGGAAACCTCAGTGACCACTACAGTCCAAACGCCTACACCAGAGAAGACAGACAGGGGAGAGCAGAGAAGTTGGGCTACAACAGCACATACACTGTGTGGACAAAAGTATTGGGACACCTGTTCATTCATTGTTTCTTGTGAAATCAAAGCTATTTAAAAGTTTATCCTTGAGTCCTTTGTTGGAGTCTGATATTAGAAATTCTTCAGATTTCCTATGAAATCATACCTTTACTCATGTGGGCGAATTGTTCAGGTGCTGGAAACGGGTTTACCCGAGTCTGAGCTTCACAAAAGCAGTGGAATGTCTGAATAACAGTTTATAAATAAGACGAGTCTCTGAGTGTCCGTCTGTCAGTTTCACACAACTGTAGACGGATGCAGGAATCCAGCACAGATGAGAGGCAGATGATAGACACTTAAATCCACCAGTTAGACACGGCCAGAGCAGAGCTGAGTATCACGACCTTTCTGCATAGCCTCGTAACTCCAGATGTAAGTCACCTAGGACCTGGCAGTGAGATGCAATGGCAATGAGATGCAATGGCAATGAGATGCAATGGCAATGGCGAAAACTACAAATTCAGGAAACGTCTGAATCGTATTTCTACTCTGGATAATCACAAAGATATTAACAGAATCATCGAGAAACATAGTTTTTTATGTGCTGTGCCTGTAAAGTGCCTTTATTTAACATAAACTCCTTGGAGCCACCAGTGGTCGTGAAAGCACAGCTTGGGAAAGCGCAGCCAGGGACGTGCCAGTCGGGAAAGCGTCAGTCAAAACGCGCCAGTTCGGAAAGCGCAGTGGGGAAAGCGCCAGTTGGGAAAGCGCCAGTTAGGAAAGCGCCAGTTAGGAAAGCGCCAGTTGGGAAAGCGCCAGTTGGGAAAGCGCCAGTTAGGAAAGCGCCAGTTGGGAAGCGCCAGTTGGGAAAGCGCCAGTTGCGTAAGCGCCAGTTGGGAAAACGTCAGTTGGGTAAGCGCCAGTAAGGAAAGCGCCAGTTGGGAAAGCGCCAGTTGGGAAAACGTCAGTTGGGTAAGCGCCAGTTGAGAAAGCGTCAGTTGGGTAAGCGTCAGTTGGGAGAGCGCCAGTTGGCAGAGCGCCAGTTGGGAGAGCGCCAGTTGGGTAAGCGCCAGTTGGGTAAGCGCCAGTTGGGAAAGCACCAGTTGAGAAAGCGTCAGTTGGGAAAGCGCAGCTCGGGAAATCGCAGCCAGAAATGTGCCAGTTGGGAAAGCGTCAGTTGGGAAAGCCCCAGTTGGGTAAGCGCCAGTTGGGTAAGCGCCAGTTGGGTAAGCGTCAGTTGGGAGAGCGCCAGTTGGGAGAGCGCCAGTTGCGTAAGCACCAGTTGGGTAAGCGCCAGTTGGGTAAGCGCCAGTTGGGAAAGCGTCAGTTGAGAAAGCGTCAGTTGGGAAAGCGCAGCTCGGGAAATCGCAGCCAGGAATGTGCCAGTTGGGAGAGCGTCAGTTGGGAAAGCGTCAGTTGGGTAAGTGTCAGTTGGGAGAGCGTCAGTTGGGAAAGCGTCAGTTGGGTAAGTGTCAGTTGGGAGAGCGTCAGTTGGGAAAGCGTCAGTTGGGTAAGTGTCAGTTGGGAGAGCGTCAGTTGGGTAAGTGTCAGTTGGGAGAGCGTCAGTTGGGAGAGCGTCAGTTGGGAAAGCGTCAGTTGGGTAAGTGTCAGTTGGGAAAGCGTCAGTTGGGAAAGCGTCAGTTGGGTAAGTGTCAGTTGGGAGAGTGTCAGTTGGGAAAGCGTCAGTTGGGTAAGTGTCAGTTGGGAGAGTGTCAGTTGGGAAAGCGTCAGTTGGGTAAGCTCAGGTTGGGTAAGTGTCAGTTAGGAAAGCGTCAATTGGGAAAGCGTCAGTTGGGTAAGCTCAGGTTGGGTAAGTGTCAGTTGGGAAAGCGTCAGTTGGGTAAGCTCAGGTTGGGTAAGTGTCAGTTGGGAAAGCGTCAGTTGGGTAAGCTCAGGTTGGGAAAGCGTCAGTTGGGAAAGCACAGCTCGAATTCCAGAGTTTGCTGGCTAAATCTTGCAACTCCAGGACCAGATTTGGGAATGCCGACCTTCCAGAGTGAGAAATCCTTCTCATTTGAATTAAACACATTTAGAAACGCTTGGTGTCTCCAAACTTTTGATGGACAGCGTCTGTGTGGGGAACAGCTCTAACAGGCAGCGCGTGACAGCAGGGATCAAAACACCCACTGTTCCCGTCTACTGTCGCCTCTGGAGGAAGAAAACAAAGAGTCACGGCAGAAAACTCCCACAGCCGCTTCGCTCCGACGCCGAGGGGAAAACAACCAGCTCTACGCCTGGATGCAGGAGTCTGCGGCTCGACTGTTTAATCCGAGCCTCACTGAGACTCACGCTCTCTTTATAATGCTTCCTTTGTGCTTCTACTCGCTGGCCACTTTATTAGAAACACTAACCTTGTGTTTCCACTCACTGGCCACTTTATTGGAAACAACTACTTTGGGCTACTGTTTCACAGCAGTAGGATATTATTAGAAAGGCCACATACTTATGATTTTAATTAATCGGATTGGCCGCGTGTGTCACGGGTTCACGCACCGAGTGCACTTGACCTTGTCTCGGCATGCGTGTTCAGTCCTGGCCTTGTGGTGTTCGTCAGTAAAAGCATGCGGTACAGGGAGCACTTAAGCCTCAATCTGTTACTTGCAGTCATTAAGGTTTCATGATTGTAATAAAAGGAGGGATGAGTCATTTACTCAAGGCAAAGCAGAGCAGGAGAGCCTGCCTGCTGATCATAGTTAATGTGCTTCACAGTCTGAAAATGACATAAGCCACCTTTAAATGAGAAATAAATAAAATAAAAATTATAAAACTAATGTAAAATTGAATGAACTGCAGGTATGCTTTGATAATCATCATACATTAAACTGAATACTAGAAGTAATTCTGCCACCTCTAATTATTTAGTATATACCAGGACTTATTCGATATGTACTACAAATTATTAATATTCTGGAACCGTTATGAATTATGCATTATTATTTATTTCCAATGACATTTTCAGTGTATGCTATGGAACATGTAGTATCTGCTATGAATTAAGCTGTAATGACTATTAATAAGTCAGTACCCAGTATGAATTATTCAGTATCTACTACAAACTGTTCTGTTACCACTACAAATGATCTTTTATGAAATATTTTACACCTACTATGAATTAATCAGCAGCCACTAAGCGTTGTTTAGAATCCATTATGAACTGTTCAGTATATATGACTTTTTTTTTCGGTATCTACTACAAATGTCAGAATCCGCTATGAATTACTCAGCATAATATAAATATCCACTGTGAATTGATCAGTGTCTGTAATGAATTATGCATTATCAAATTATATTAACTATTTTAAATTATTCAGTTTCCACTATGAATTGTTTAGTATCTACTCCAAAGCATTCAGTATCTACTTGAATTATTTGGCGTCCACTATGAATTGCTCCGTATCTACAATGAAGCATTCAGTATCTTCTAGGATTTATTTGGCATCTATTAGTAATTGTTCTGTATTCACTATGAATTATTCAGTTTTTGCTGTGAATTATTCATTTTCCACTATGAATTGTTCAGTATCTACCATGAATTATTTGACATCAACTATTAATTACTCCATTTCCGCTATGAATTTTTCCAGAAACAGCTACTTTGTGCTTCACTCACTGGCCACTTTATTGGAAACAGCTACCCTCGGTTTTTACTCACTGGCAACTTTATTAGATACACCAACTTCTGGCCACTTTAGTAGAAACAGCTACAATAGGCCTTTTTTTCATTGGCCACTTTATTAGAAACACCAATTTCAGGCCACTTTATGAGTAATGCCTACCATAGGCTTTCACTCACTGGCCACTTTATTAGAAACAGCTACCTTAGGCTTTTACTCACTGGTCACTTTATTAGAAACAGCTACCTTAGGCTTTTACTCACTGGTCACTTTATTAGAAACAGCTACCTTAGGCTTTTACTCACTGGTCACTTTATTAGAAACAGCTACCTTAGGCTTTTACTCACTGGTCACTTTATTAGAAACAGCTACCTTAGGCTTTTACTCACTGGTCACTTTATTAGAAACAGCTACCTTAGGCTTTTATTCACTGGCCACTTTATTAGGAATCTGATTGAGTGTTGAATGGTTTATAAATATAGAACTTTTATTATCATATACACTCATGTTTCACAGCAAAAGGTTTTAAAAATACATTTTTCAGTATCTACTCTGAAGCATTCAGTATGTTCTATGACATGTGACATCTATTATACATTTTTGAGTTTCTACTATGAATTGTTCAAAACCTACTGTGAAGCATTCTGTATCCACTATACATTAATTTACATCTACTATTAATCATTCTGTTTCCACTGTGAATTATTCAGAATCCACTATGAATTGTTTAGTATCTACTCTGAAGCATTCAGTATCTACTTTAATTATTTGGCATCAGTAATGAATTGTTCAGTATCTACAATGAAGCATTCAGTATCTTCTAGGATTTATTTGGCATCTATTAGTAATTGTTCTGTATTCACTATGAATTATTCATTTTCCACTATGAATTGTTCAGTATCTACCATGAATTATTTGACATCAACTATTAATTACTCCATTTCCGCTATGAATTGTTTAGTATCTACTCTAAAGCATTCAGTATGTACTCCAAATTATTAGATTTCCACTATGAATTGTTTAGTTTCTACAATGAAGCATTCAGTATGTTCTATGACATGTGACATCTATTATAAATGTTTGAGTTTCTACTATGAATTGTTCAAAACCTACTGTGAAGCATTCTGTATCCACTATACATTAATTTACATCTACTATTAATTATTCTGTTTCCACTGTGAATTATTCAGAATCCGCTATGAACTGTTTAGTATCTACTCTGAAGCATTCAGTATCTACTATTAATTATTCTGTGTCCAGTTTCCACTATGAATTTTTCAGTATCTGCTCTGAAGCCTTCTGAAGCCATTTTTTTTACTATCCACAGCGAATTGTTCAAAACCTACTGTGAAGCATTCCCTATCTACTATACATTATCTGCCATATACTATTAATTATTCAGTTTCCACTGTGAATTATTCTGTATGTACAAATTGCCAAATTGCTCATCTTTGAATAATAAATACCCGTCAGTGAAATGGCTAATTGAGCAGGTACAGATGCTCTGGGCCTCTGAACGCAGTGCTGTGTGGTTTGGGTGAAGGCAGTATCACTGCATAGTTAAATGGATTTCACCATGTATATTTTATTACAAATGATTTACCTTCAACATCACATTCCAGTGGAGGAGCCCCGGCCTGGCTTATGCTGCTCCTCTGTGTTCCGACCCAATTTAATCCCGGACTGTGACCCACACCGGGCCGGGGAAGCAAGTAGCAGTGAATTCACACGAGCCCGAAACGTCCAGCTGTTTAGAGAAGGTCAGCGAGTGCACCTTTAGCTCTGTTTTCATGACGGTTCTCAGAGGTTCACTGACCTTTGACGCCGCTCCGGTGATGAGTGGGAGTAGAGTGAGGTTCCTTCACAGAAGAAAATGTTAATGTTTTTATACGAATTTTAACCTCCTGTGAAGCATAAAAGCAGTCTTTATCCTCCTTTCCTCCACCTCTGATCTCAGACAGCTTCCTGTTTTTCTCCTGACGGCTGCCTAAATCTGAAGGTACATTAGTTTAGGGGTGGGCTGGAGGAGTCAGTGAAAAATACGTCTCCAAAAACATCTTAAACGAGAAAAGCATCAGCTCGTATTCCCACTGCTAATTAGGAAACGAACCCAAACTACAAACACATAATTAGCCCTTTAAAGCCAAGTGGATCATATTTGATACATATTTCAATTATGCTGAGTCTGCTGCATCTTGTGTGTTTTTAATAATTATTAAATTATACATTAACAATAGCAATTTATAATGTTTATATTTATAATAAAGGAGTGCATAATAATAGATCACAGTATAATTATAAATAATGAATTACATAAAAAAGAAAATTAATTAGATACATTTTTGCTGCTCACTGGTGCATTTTCTTCACACTGCATGCAACAGAAAAATACATACAGATTTGTACATTTGAAATTGAGTCAAATTTTCAAAGTCGACTCAGGATATAAGAGGTTAAATAATTGTGTGTTTTATATATTTTGGTTTGTTTAAAAAAATCTACTGTGATTATGAAATTATACATACAAAAGAAAACATTAATGCAAAGTACAATGACATTTTATTTTCAAATAATTGGTCAGAGGACATTTTTAAAAACTACAATTAGTTGATGGTTCGAGGTTAATGTTTGAACAGATACAAATACACTCACCAATAGAAGGCACTCTAGTAAATGTTTTACACATTAGCTACCAGTATTTGATCGGTAGTATTTAATTGGTAACCTCTACTGTACTACAGACAAGACTTCCAGGTCTACTGACCCTTGATTCTGCTGATCTGTATCCTGTGGTCCTGTGGTCCAGTAATTAGACTGGCAGAGCTGACTAGGCAATGGATCCACATGAGTACCAGATCAGCAGAATCTAGGAGAGCACTGCCTCACTGAGCTCCACAGTAAAACAATATTTCTATACAAACTGACCTCAACACACAATTTCACACACATCTGCTAGAATTCACACTCATACGTCACTGCCCAGGAGAGTTCCCTACTCCATGTAGCCCATCCAGACCACTCACTACCCTCAGAGCAGCAGATCTCTTCTGGGGGAGCCAATAAATACATAAATCTAATCATTTAAAATATAAATGAACCTTTTTAACCCAAATTAACTTTATTGAGCTATTGAATAATAATCCAGCTCAAGCTCTAAGCTGATCATTCATACATAAATCTATTAATGTACAATCTAAATGAACTTTAATGAATGATCATTAAAACATCCCCTTGTCACTTTCCAGCAGAGCCCCCTGCTCCATGTAGCCCATCCAGATCACTCGCCGCCCTCAGAGCAGCAGATCTCTTCTGGGGCTCCAATAAAAACATAAATCCAAATGAACTTGAAAGACATTTTTCTTCCACAATGCCTTTGATACCGCACCATGTTTGAGACACTCCCGTCTAAATAGTGTATTAGTATATGAGAGGGGGAAAACTTGGGAAAACTTCAAGATGGATGGTGACCATGGTGGCCATTTTGAAGTCGGCCATTTTGGATCCAACTTTAGTTTTTTCAATGGGAAGAGGGTCATGTGACACATCAAACTTATTGAGAATTTCACAAGAAAAACAATGGTGTGCTTTTTAATGTAACTTTATTCTTTAAAGAGTTTTTTACAAGTTTCTGACCACTAATAAAATGTGTTCAAAGCTGCCCATTGTGTTGGATTGTCAATGCAACCCTCTTCTCCCACTCTTCACACACTGATAGCAACACCGCAGAAGAAATGCTAGCACAGGCTTCCAGCATCTGTAGTTTCAGGTGCTGCACATCTCGTATCTTCACAGCATAAACAATTGCCTTCAGATGACCCCAAAGATAAAAGTCTAAGGGGGTCTGATCGGGAGACCTTGGGGGCCATTCAACTGGCTCACGATGACCAATCCACTTTCCAGGAAACTGTTCATCTAGGAATGCTTGGACCTGACACCCATAATGTGGTGCTGCACCATCTTGCTGGAAAGACTCAGGGAACGTGCCAGCTTCAGTGCATAAAGAGGGAAACGCATCATGCTGGCTTCTTTAAGCTAACAGTAGAAACACGCTGTGTTTTGTTATTGTTGAAACCGTAACTGAAGGCTGTAGTATTACCTTTGCTGTCTTCCAGAGCAGATCTGACTCACTCGTTTCTCATATTCTTTGCTTGTTCGTCATTACGACTACTGGCTTCAGGAAGCTCATCCCTGTGCAGTGGAATGAAGACATATTTAAGACATAAAATTTATCAATTGATTGTTATTCCACCCCTACCTGCTTTAACAGCACCACAGAGTTCAGGTCAGGCCAATTTACACTGATATCAGCTTCCCTTAAAGCTGTTTTTGAGCTAATTAAGCTGCAGGACAAGAGGAAACGGAGATACCCTCATGCTGAGAGGTCAACTCAAAAACACTCCAGTTCACATTATTAAACCTAGCGTGGAACCCCTTACACAGCCTATGGACCACCGGCGGCCCCAAAGTGTTAGTACACCTGCGCTCTTAATAATAACGGGGCGAATATCGAATATCGTTAGAATACCATAGAACAACCACTTCTGGCTCTGTGAAGGTTGGTTCTTTAAACCTTCAAAAAGTTCTTGGACCATAAAGCGGTCATACGATGGACTGTTGTCCTGTGTAGGGGTATTCCTGCCTTACCTCCAGTGATTCAAGAGGGGCTGCAGAGCCACCGTGACCCATGACCTTAAACAGCCTATGGACTGCTGGTGGCCTACAAACTTCTAGCACCAGAGAATTGCCCCACTAGTTCCTACGGAAGTCCCTGTAGATACTGAGTAATACACCTTAGTGTGATCAAGCCTTTCTGCATTAAGGGGTTAACTCTTAAAGCATCTCTTTTTTTTATTGGTTGATTTACAGAGTTCACCGCCCAGCCCACCAACATGGATCTCACCATCCTGTACACGGGGTGCATCACCGTCAATGACACCGACCTCTTTCTGGACAGCAGCAACTACACCTTTTCCGCGTATTACCAGCACTCTCCACCGGTGGCCACCATCTTCATCCTGGCCTACATCCTCATCTTCTTCCTTTGCATGGTGGGCAACCTGCTGGTGTGCTTCATCGTGCTGAAGAACAAGCAGATGAGGACGGTCACCAACATCTTCATCCTGAACCTGGCCATCAGCGACCTGCTGGTGGGCATCTTCTGCCTGCCCATCACTTTGGCCGACAACCTGGTTACAGGTGAGCGCATAAGGTCAGCGGTCAGCCATGATTGCGATGAATCTTTCCGATGAATTTGGCGGATAAAAATAAAGCAGATTAAGTTAAGAATCAGCACCCTAGCAACACCATAGCAACCACCTGGGCATTGCATAAGCGACGAAATCAATCAACTTACTTGCCCACAGCTGCACATCTGCTTTATGCTGCTGCCCACTCACACACTCTGCTGTAGGTTTGCTCAGATGTGGTTTGTGTTTTAGAGGCGCTTAATTAGCTCTGCAGTTGGCTGAGCTCGGAGCTCGGAGCTTAGCTCGGCTGCAGATTTCCTTAAAAACACAGCCGAATTAAAATAAAATGTTTTATTATAATGTTATTATTAATGTTTAATCTGTTTATTAGAAAGCATGGTGCAGTTCGGGCCTCCCCTGGCCGCGGCCTGTGAGGGTTTTATTCCCAGTCTGGGAAGTCCTTTGTTTGCTAAATCTATCTATGGTGCAACATATCAAGCTTCAAAATACAGAAAAAGTAGAAGTGGAGATACTAGGTTTTTTAAAAGACTTATATAGAAGCTGAAGTATCAACTTACTCTTTTTACTCCAGTAAAAGTGTAAAAGTACTGGTTTCAGAACCACTTCAAGTGGAAAAGTAAAAGTAATGGAAGGAAAACAAAGGCCATTTCTCTAAAAGTCATAATGAGGAGAATGATCTATTAAAATGTTGATGTTAAAAATGTTGGGCTGCACTAGGCTCCTGTTTCAGCTGCAGATCTGCCCATTGAAAATGAAGCATTTCAGTAATATCAGCTCTATTAAAGGAGCGTCTCTGTGCTCTACTGAGCATCAACATGAGCTTCATGGAGGAAAATATGAGGAGTCGTTGTCTAGAAGTTCTGTAAAGCTGCAGAAAGTCAGACTTCAGAGGCGTGTGATCAATAAGCTTTATTGGAATGTAAATGTGGGGCTCAGTCGGGACGTTTCACTGCAGCTCTCTTGAGTCTCTGCCACGGACACAGTCTTCATACTAGACTACAGACGTCTGCTGTGAGCTCGCTGGAGAGTGACGGGACGTGTGCAGGTGTGATGGATCGCTTATAAACCAATAGGGAGTCAGAATGGTGTCTGTTTATACTTCTCATCCAATCACGATCAGACTCACACTTTCCGGATGGAGAGATTTATCTGGAGAGGGTTTTTATTGATGACGAGCCGGAATGAAAACAAAGGGAAATGAAATAGGAGGAACGAGGCTGTTTTTAAAATGTAAGGAGGAGAAAGTTCAGATAATTGGGGGAAAATGTGAGAAGTAGAAGAAAAAAGTCTGAAAAATAAATTAAGATTACTTCAGTAAAGTTTAGAGAACCAGCATCTCTACTTAGTATTTGTACTGTGTCACTTGGCACCTTGGCTGATGATCCAAACTGAGGAGAAATTAGTAAAAACTGGAGTATCCAGGCACCCCCCTCCCGACAGTCAGGTGAGCGTAAGGGCTAACTGGTGTGGAACTTCAGGCTTCTCTGCATGCTTGATCAGAGGACAGATCATTAGAAAGCTGTTCAGGATTAATTAGGTGTTTTTAACTGATCAGCAGCAGGAACAGCGTTCAGCAGCTCGTTGCCAGGGAACGGATTTAGCGAAGCAGCTCCGGTCGTAACTCTGGAACATGAAAGGTCCAAATAACAGGGTTATTAATTAAAGAGCAGAATCACTCTCGGACGGCACAAACGCCAAACTACACCACATTACCGCCCACTCTATTAGACACGCCCCTTCCCTTTCTACTGCCATTTACTCTAATCTCCCTCCAGAACTACACAGCCACATGCAAAAGTCCTGGCACCCCATAAACAAATTCTATGGATTCGTTTTAAGTGACATCTCCTCTACAGAAACCCTTCTGGGCTAGTAGAGGGGTGTATATAAAGCCCCCCAGCATTGAGGAGCTGTGGAGCAGTGGAAGAACTGTGCTCTCTGATCTCATCCTGACCTCATTAATGCTCTTGCCACTGATTACAATCAAATCCTCACAGCAATGCGCCTCCTTTCTTCCTGGACAGTAGAGACTAGTCGTTTCTCAGACAAAAGCTGGATCAGCTCTTTTTAATACCCTTGATTTCAGAATAAACAGAGAATGTGCAGGTGTCCAAATACTTTTGTCTTTTTAGAGAATGTGGAGATCAGAGCTAAAGCTATATTGGGAGGAATATTGACACCAGATAACAAATGAAATAACGCAATAAAGCCATTTGGAAAGCAGTAAAGTAGAAAAGTAAGGTATCTAGTAGCTAACGAAATTATAATTATAGAATTTTTGGGGGAGTGCCCCCACGCCTCTGCCTCAATGATGCCTTCCTTTCAGTCTGTCTAACCCCTGACTCTCTCTCTGTCTCTCTCTCTGTCTCTCTCTCTGTCTCTCTCTCTGTCTCTCTCTCACCCCCAGGCTGGCCCTTCGATGAAGTGACCTGTAAAATGAGTGGTCTCATCCAGGGTGCCTCAGTGTCTGCCTCGGTTTTCACTCTGGTGGCCATCGCAGTGGAAAGGTTAATTGCGCTGCTCTCTCTCAGTGTATCACTGAATAACAAATGTCAGACAGGCCCAGTTCACGTCCTTTGGAGCGGACCTGTGTACAGCAACAAAACAAGCATTGCTCTGACCGCAGAGAAATACTTTCCATTATTTTTGGATTACTGGTCAGTTGAATATAATATTCAATTAATAGAATTGATATTGCTGACCATGCTGGTCCACCAGCCATAGTCTTGCTGGTTTGACCATGCTTGACTATGCTGGGGGTGTGTGATCTTGCTGACCATGCTGGTCCACCAGCTTGGTCAGTCTATTCATACTGGTTGACCAGCATAGACAAGCATGGTCAAACCAGCATGACCATGGTTGGTCAACAAGTGTGGTCTTGCTGGCCATCCTGGTCAACCAGCTTGGTCAGTCTAGGTGGACAAGCATAGCTGGTGGACAAGCATGATGAAACCAGCATGACTATGGTTGGTCGACCAGTGTGATCTTGCTGGCCATACTGGTCCACCAGCATAGACAAGCATGATCAAACCAGCATGACTATGGTTGGTCGACCAGTGTGATCTTGCTGGCCATTCTGGTCCACCAGCCTGGTCAGTCTATTCATACTGGTCGACCAGCATAGACAAGCATGGTCAAACCAGCATGACTATGTGTGATATTGCTGGCCATGCTGGTCCACCAGCTTGGTCAGTTTATTCATACTGGTCCACCAGCATAGACAAGCATGGTCAAACCAGCATGACTATGTGTGATATTGCTGGCCATGCTGGTCAACCAGCTTGGTCTTGCCACTCATGCTTGACTATGCTGGCTGACCAGAATAAACAGATTGACCAAGCTGGTGGACCAGCATGACCAGCATGACCAAAATGACCAAACCAGCTAGCTTACCAGTACAGGGGTATGTTTTCAATTGGATGACCAGTTTTTCAACCACCTTGACCAATCAAAGACCAGCTTAGACCATCTGAAAGCAGCTACCAGCAAAAGCTGGTCTTGAGCTGGATCTTTCAGCAGGGCTTATTGTGGACATGCTGGACACTACGACAGTGGTTCCAAACCCTGGTCCAAGCACACCTGATCTAACGAATCAGCTAACTTAGCAAGCGCTTCCTGAGTTCACCTGCCAGCCCAAATCCGATTCCTGGCAAATCTAGAGTGAATCAGATTGATTTTTAATAGTCTGGATTTTTGTAAATCGCACATTAGGAAGTGGTTTAAAATACGGTTACAGTCGGATTTGTACAGATGTGTCTCAGTCTGAACGCTCTGGCCCCTCAAATCGGATTTTACAGTGTCTTTGGCGTCACTTGCAGCACCAAAAAACAACGACCAGGTCAACTCCAGAGTGACGGAAGTGTGGGGACCAATATAGACTTCACATGCACTTCATAACCTGAAGCTGAAATGCAGAATATCCGATTTGGTCTGACATTCTGCATAGTTTACATTCCCCTTAAATAATCAGACTTTATACCACGGCTTTCGTCGTCTCGCAGGAGCTGTGATTTATATACTACTTGCCTATTTCCCGATACCACCTGTATTTATACATGCGCAAGAGGCAACTCTGAGATCTAAGAACTAAAATCCAACTCTTTTTATCGGATTTCCTAATCAGACTTCTAGACCTTACTTCGATCTAAGAAATCGGATTATGCTGTTTACATGACCACTTGAATAATCATATTATTCCGGCTATGATCAGATTGTTAAGTTAATTATCTAGTGGTCCTAGATGTGATTGGATGTGATTGGATATAATTGGATTTCATGCATCTTTTTGCTTGTATGCATGCGTTAAATGATGTCATCTTGTCATGTCATCAGCATCTGACGGATGCAATGTGCTTTAAGGTTTCCGAGACAGACCACTTACATGTATGAATGTGAACCGTCACAATGGCCGAATCTGACCTAAGCAAATAATCGGAATTGATTAATGAGGCTTGTAATGTGAACGTAGCCCAAGACAGGGGACACCAGGTCATTGAGGCATCCACACTACAAGAGTTCTCATAATCACTGATTTCAGATCAGATTTTGCCATCTGCATTGGACTTAGACCCCTTATGGCCAACATGCTCTCCGTGCTGTATTTCAGGTTTCGCTGCATCGTCTACCCATTCCAGCAAAAACTCACCCTGCGGCAGGCCATCATCACTATTGCCTTCATCTGGGCCTTGGCCATCATCATCATGTGCCCTTCAGCGGTCACCCTGACTGTCTCCCACGATGCATTCCACTTCATGGTGGACCGGGACAACGCTACCTACCCGCTGTACACTTGCTGGGAGGCCTGGCCAGATCAGAGCATGAGGAAGATCTACACCATGGTGCTGTTCTCGCACATCTACCTGGCACCCGTGACCCTAATCGTGATCATGTACACCCGCATCGCCCTCAAACTCTTCAAATCCCCCGCCTCCATCCGAGACGCCCAGGCTGAAGACGAGGGCCGGCGGGTGTACCGCAGGAAGATCCGCGTGGTCAACATGCTCCTGATGGTGGCACTGCTGTTCACTGTGTCCTGGCTGCCCCTGTGGATCATCATCCTGCTGACCGATTATGGTAACATGAGCTCCAGCCAGCTCAACGTTATCGCAGTCTACATCTTCCCTTTCGCCCACTGGCTGGCCTTCTTCAACAGCAGCATCAACCCCATCGTCTACGGCTACTTCAACGAGAACTTCCGCCGAGGCTTCCAAGCGGCGTTTAAGTTCGGACTGTGTCTGGTGGAAATGCCCCCTCAGCCTGCGGCTGCAACCGCGGCTGGAGAGAGTTGTCGCAGAAAGGGAACGTGGAAACGGAACCGGGTGTTCGTGGATGGACAACTGGAGAAAGGGAGCTCTCAGGTAAACGGGAGGAGAGAGTTCTGCAATGGAGAGACACAGAATGAACTGGTGCTGGAGGATCTGGAGTGAGCAAAGTGGTGCTGGAGGATCTGGAGGGACCGGACAAACTTGTGTGGAAGTTCTGGAGTGATTGAATGTGTGCTGGAGGACCAGGACTGAACGAACGTGCTGGAGGTTCTGGATTAAACAAATTGGTGTTAGATGTTCTGGAGTGAAGGAACTTGTGCTGGAGCTTCTGGGGTGAATCAGTTGCTGCAGTGCTGGACGAACAGGATGGAGTAAACAAACGTATGCTGAAGGTTCTGGACTGAATAAACTTGTGTTGGAGATTCTGGAGTAAACACACTTGTGCTAGAGGTTCTAGAATGAATAAATGTTTGCTGGGGGGTCTGGAATAAGCATGTGCTGGAGGATCTAGAGTGAAGGAACTTGTGCTGGAGCTTCTGGGGTGAATCAGTTGGTGCTGGACGAACAGGATGGAGTGAACAAAAGTATGCTGAAGGTTCTGGACTGAAGGAACTTGTGCTGGAGGTTCTGGGGTGAATTAACTTATGTCGGAGGTCAGGTACTGACTAAAATATCTAGAGGTTCTGGAGTTCTGAAGGAACTTGTGCTTAAAGTTCTGGACTGAATAAACTTGTGTTGGAGGTTCTGGGATAAATCAGGAGTGTTGGACGAACAGGACGGACTGAATAAACTTTTGCTGGAGGTTCTGGAGTGAAGGAACTTGTGTTGGAGGTTCTGGAGTGAAGGAACTTGTGTTGGAGGTTCTGGAGTGAAGGAACTTAGACCTGGATTGCAGGAAGGGAACGTGCACCCAACACACCTGACTCAACTAATAAACTGGTTTCCAAGCCCTTCTCCAGGTGGGTCTGTTAGAGAAGGTTGCTGGGTTGTGCTGGAGGATCTGGAGTGAAGGCATCAGTGCTGAAGAAGCTGGAGGAACTGATTTACTGTATTTTGCCCTGCAGGATCCGTCAATGTTGCCGCCAGACTACACTGCATGTGTATTCAGTACATTAATGCACAAACTTGCTGCAACCTGCTGTACATGAACCATCGCTGGATTGTAAATAAAAATATTGCATAAATGATCTATGATGAGCTTTTTTATCAGAATTCAATAGAAAGTGTGTATGTGTGTAAGTCGCACAGCTCCAGGGGCCCTGGCTTGTGGGTTCTATAGCCATACTCTAATTACCACTATATTGCAAGTTCTTCACAGGGGGCATCAGGTCAGAACCACCCTTCATTAATTTTTAGCAGAATTAAGGCCATGCTACCTTTGGAAGGTGAGGTCAGTGAGGTCTGGTGACCCATTCACTGCTGTTTTAGGGGGTTCAGTTTGAAACTGTGGAGAAACCTCATAAGATGTTAAAGGCAAAGGTGTCAAATGTCTTGACAGTCATTCCTCAGGTAGAAGTGAGTGGAGATATGAGGGTTTAAAAGACTTCTATAGAAGCTGAAGTATCAACTTAATCTTTTTACTCCAGTAAAAGTGTAAAAGTACTGGTTTCAGAACGACTTCAAGTAGAAAAGTAAAAGTAATGGAAGGAAAACAAAGCCTGAAAGCTCAGGCCGCACCACAGGGGTCTATAGTCCACTACCCCCTAAAGTGGCCAGTGAGTAGAAACACAAGTTAGGGTGTTTCTAATAAAGTGGCCAGTAGTGGAAGCACAAGGTGGGTGTTTCTAATAAAGTGGCCAGTAGTGGAAGCACAAGGTCGGTTGTTTCTAATAAAGTGGCCAGTAGTGGAAGCACAAGGTAGGGTGTTTCTAATAAAGTGGCCAGTGAGTGGAAGCACAAGGTGGGTGTTTCTAATAAAGTGGCCAGTGAGTGGACGCACAAGGTAGGGTGTTTCTAATAAAGTGGCCAGTGAGTGGAAGCACAAGGTGGGTGTTTCTAGTAAAGTGGCCAGTGAGTGAACCAGGCCTTAGTCCAGTGGACCACTCCAGAGACATCAGAGTGTGTATATATAAATGAATGGAAAGCTTTATTCACTGCTGTCAGCTTATCAACTCTAGCGATCCACCTAATCACAGAGTTACCAGAGTATGAAATTAAAATGTCATTTGCTGTGATTTGCTTTGATGTCCATGGCTTCTACCAAGCAGGTTTGAATAAAAGCCTCTGTTTTAATTAATTCTTAAACCCACACTGGCTGCATCTTTAGCTTATGTCTCAAATCTCAATCTCAAATCCCCGTCTGTCCGGCTATGCGCTATGCTAAAGCACATCATGCACTTATGAAGGAAATGTAAATTCCCCAAAGATCCATCCTAATCCCACACGCCCTCGTCCCACAGCACTGTGAGCTAGAGCCGATTCTGAACCTCGTAATCTTGCCTTACACCCATCCTGAACTCCTGAACCCCACCATGTTCAATTTCTCCTCAATTTCAGTTTGGTAGTGCTCTACGTTTAACAGCAGCCTTGCTCACGAAGCAGCGGTGCAGCGGTGCCCAAGCCCACAGTGAGCAAATCAGGAGCAGAGGCAAGGAGCACCTCCCCAAGAGCACGAAGGAGGAACCTTGGGAGGAACCTGTCCTTGTCCTGTCAGGAGAAATTGAGGTTTCTGATAAAGTGGCCAGTGAGGGAAAGCACAAGGTGGGTGTTTCTAATAAAGTGGCCGGTAAGTGGAAGCACAAGGTGGGTGTTTCTAATAAAGTGGACAGTGAGGGGAAGCACAAAGTAGGTGTTTCTAATAAAGTGGCCAGTGAGTGGAAGCACAAGGTAGGTGTTTCTAATAAAGTGGCCAGAGAGTGGAAACACAAGGTACAAGGTAGGTGTTTCTAATAAAGTGGCCAGTGAACAGAAGCACAAGGTGGGTGTTTCTAATAAACTGGCCAATGAGTGGAAGCAGGAAGTAGGGGTTTCTAATCAAGTGGCCAGTGAGTGGAAGCACAAGGTGCAAGGTAGGTGTTTCTAATAAAGTGGAAGTAGGAGGTAGGGGGTTCTAATAAAGTGGCCAGTGAGTGGACGGCAGGGGGGGGGGGGGGTGTTCTGTGGGTAATACAGCACACATTACTAACAAGCAGGTGTAGGTAATGGTTTGCTACTGTGCTGCCATTGGACAGAAGTTTGTTTTAGTGACCAGTTAAATCACTTATATAACTCACACTGTGCAAAACATACCACGCTGTTTTGTATCCTAGTCTTTCAATAATTCATACAGGCCTGAAGGTCAATAAATATCGCTTCTTAATCTCTTTCTAAGTGTGGATCTGCTTGATAGTAGGAAGTGTACCGTCTACAGATGGCGAGCGATAATTTAGCGCACTGTGTTCCAACATTGACTGTTTGTTGTCATCAGGCGATAAACATAAGACCTGAGACAGCGGAGAGATCTAAGCAGCGTTGGTCTGTCTGCTTCTTCACAGAGACACGCTGGGAGGTCTGTTTCACGCCGGGTTTGTGTTGTTTCTGTTGGCTATAACTTAACTGCAGTAATTGGCATTAGAGGAGAACCACAAAAGCCAGCCAGCCAGCATGCTGAGCTGGACAGCAATGACCACTGTGCCAGGTGGTGAGCCAAATAAAAGTCCCTGGTCACTTTATCAGAAACCCCTCTAGCGTAGCTTCACCTTGCTGGAGATTGTAGCCCATCTGTTGATGCACGGTCCTCCAGACCCTCATCAGTGGTCAGTTTCTGACCACAGAGTTACTCTTGTCTGGATATTTTTGGGCGGTGGGCCCAATCTCAACCGTCAAAATCCCAGCAACAGTAACAGTGGAAGCATAAGGTAGGGCGTTTCTAATAAAGTGGCCAGTAGTGGAAGCACAAGGTGGGCGTTTCTAATAAAGTGGCCAGTAGTGGAAGCACAAGGTGGGTGTTTCTAATAAAGTGGCCAGTGAGTGGAAGTACAAGGTAGGGCGTTTCTAATAAAGTGGCCAGTAGTGGAAGCACAAGGTGGGTGTTTCTAATAAAGTGGCCAGTGAGTGGAAGTACAAGGTAGGGCGTTTCTAATAAAGTGGCCAGTAGTGGAAGCACAAGGCATATGTTTCTAATAAAGTGGCCAGTAGTGGAAGTACAAGGTAGGGGTTTCTAATAAAGTGGCCAGTGAGTGGAAGCACAAGGCATATGTTTCTAATAAAGTGGCCAGTGAGTCAAAGCACAAAGTAGGTGTTTTTGATAAAGTGGCCAGTGAGTGGAAGTACAAGGTAGGGGTTTCTAATAAAGTGGCCAGTGAGTGGAAGTACAAGGTAGGGCGTTTCTAATAAAGTGGCCAGTGAGTGGAAGTACAAGGTAGGGCGTTTCTAATAAAGTGGGCAGTGAGTGGAAGTACAAGGTAGGGCGTTTCTAATAAAGTGGCCAGTAGTGGAAGCACAAGGCATATGTTTCTAATAAAGTGGCCAGTGAGTGAAAGTACAAAGTAGGTGTTTCTAATAAAGTGGCCAGTGAGTGGAAACCGAAGGCATGTGTTTCTAATAAAGTGGCCAGTGAGTGGAAGTACAAGGTAGGTGTTTCTGATAAAGTGGCCAGTGAGTGAAAGCACAAAGTAGCTGTTTCTGATAAAGTGGCCAGTAAGTGAAGCATAATGAAGGGGTTTCTGAAAAAGCGGCCAGAAGTTGTTATTTTTCGCTTGTTGGCTGGGGGGGGGGGGGGGGGGTTGTTCATTCAATCAGCAGGTAAGGGCAGCGTGACATTATGGGGAGGTCAGCTCTGCAGTGTTATCAGAAGCAGTAGGCTACTAATGTCCTGCGCTAATGGAGAAGAGCAGCAGGACACAGCAGTCAAAGCTGGCACCTGGGATCATACAGAGGGAGGTCCGACCCCTCACCTAAGCTGCATCTACAGTCTCTAACCAACAGTAAACCTTCGTAGATGGATCTAAAGGTGCTACAGGGTGCATTGCATTGGGTTCAGAAAGCCCAGATGCAGTTTTCTAAGCCTATTTACCACCCTGTTATTCTTCACCTCGGAGTGAAGCCAAGGCCTAGAGAACTCGTGGACAGGAATTATGAGCCCTGCTGGCTGGTTTACAGCATTAGTAATGGATAGTGTTGCTGAGAGGCTGGATAGGCTCTTTGGGATTCCCGCTTAAGGCCAGAGCACACCTCTGACCGTGGCAGATCGGTTACACACCAATGGATCTTTCATTATTAGAAAGACGGGGATCGACCACGTCTGTGTTTTTCTCCGTCGATCATTTTAGACCTGTCTGGATTCACATTCCTGTATTTGTCCAGGCAGGTGTCGCCTAAGGTAAGCTAAGCTAAGTACAGCGAAATGTGGTGGGCAGCCAACTCCAGCTCCTGGGGAGCAGAGAGAGGGTGAAGGGCCTTGCTCAAGAGCCCAACAGCGGCAGCAGTGCCGAGCCCGGGGATCGACCCACAACCCTATCTTCAATATCCCGGAGCTGTAAACCGCTGAGCCACCACTCCCCGTCACGTCGGGGAAAGGTGTTTGGCCGCTGCTGCTCATTGTATGTAGTCTCTGAGTGCCTGTATCAGAGCTCCTCCACCAGGGGATATTAACAACTTTCCGAATCGCTGAAGAAAACTGGAAAACGAGGACAAACCCAGGTTCATCTTCTTCTCACGGTTCGCACCAGAGCTAGCTAGCTCCGCCTCATATACGACGGCAAAACACCAGTAATAGGACTGAATGCATCTCCCCAGTGGAGCATTGGACATGTATGTTTTTTGGAGGTTTTCAAGGCCTTCTCGGTCCAAAACGACAGCACTATCGACGTCTTAGCTTCGCAAAAAACAAGCTAAACAGTGGAATCAGTGAGCCGGTCGCTATGGTAACCTGGGAAGCGTGAGCAGAGTTTCAATGGCTGCGTTGGAAGTCAAGTCAAGTCATGGTTGAATGCCGAACATCCTCAAACACGAAAAACACGAATTCACCATCTCCAGTTGGACCAGACCAGGGACGTAGCTAGCTCTTTTTAGGGGTGCTTAACGTTATTTTGTCTCTTTCGCTGGAAATGATGAGCAGTCCTGATTTGGGTGCCCAGCACCCCTAAACCTTTGAGCCTACAATCGCCTCAAGACCAGACACTTCCAGACAGACAGGCCCTGGTGGCACCCCAGCCAAACATTCCTGCTGGTTCGCGTTCATTCATGTTCGTCCGGTCCGATGGCCTGGCTACTAGGGAGCCCATAGTGTAACTGATTGGTATTTTAGGTTCAGGGATGCACAATGCTTCGTAAGCTATCTAGCACTTCGCTGCTCTGTTCTAATGCTTAAGTCAACACACAGTTAAATACCAAACACTCTCTTGAAAATGCTTATCCCCTTAAACAGCCTATGGTCTGCCGGTGGGCCGAAAGTGGTATTAGGGGATTTACAGGAGCATTTTAATGTCCCTCTAAATGGGCTGAAAAACAACATATCATCAGTGTCATGCAAGGTTTCTAGCTGGTGGTTGGTGTGGTGCAACAGGTATTATCATTACCTGATAGTGAGCTACCACAACACGCGGAAGACTGGGGTTCGATTCCTGGTCTGGGTGACTGTGCTGTGCTACACCAATAAGAGTCCTTGGGCAAGACTCCTAACACTGCATTGGGTAGGTACACCTCTGTAATACGAGTAACCTTGGAAGTCGCTCTGGGTAAAAGCGTCAGCTAAATGCCATAAATGTAAATGTAAATGTATCTCCAACTGGCAAAAAAATCGTAACTTTCAGTTAAATTTAATGTAGAAGAATCTTATCCAGGTCATTTGATACAATCTAAAGAACAACCAGTATCCCATTTTTGCCTAGAAGAGCCAGCTTCACTTACTGACTGGCTGGCTGGTTAGCATCACCACTGTGTTAGCATGGCTATCGTGATGTAAGCATGATGTATGGCTATGGTGTTAGCATGGCTATCGTGATGTAAGCATGATGTATGGCTATGGTGTTGGCATGGCTATCGTGATGTAAGCATGATGTATGGCTATGGTGTTGGCATGGCTATCGTGATGTAAGCATGATGTATGGCTATGGTGTTGGCATGGCTATCGTGATGTAAGCATGATGTATGGCTATGGTGTTAGCATGGCTATCGTGATGTAAGCATCTCCACTGTGTTAGCATGGCTATCGTGATGTAAGCATGATGTATGGCTATGGTGTTAGCATGGCTATCGTGATGTAAGCATGATGTATGGCTATGGTGTTGGCATGGCTATCGTGATGTAAGCATGATGTATGGCTATGGTGTTAGCGTGGCTATCGTGATGTAAGCATGATGTATGGCTATGGTGTTAGCATGGCTATCGTGATGTAAGCATGATGTATGGCTATGGTGTTAGCGTGGCTATCGTGATGTAAGCATGATGTATGGCTATGGTGTTAGCGTGGCTATCGTGATGTAAGCATGATGTATGGCTATGGTGTTAGCGTGGCTATCGTGATGTAAGCATGATGTATGGCTATGGTGTTAGCATGGCTATCGTGATGTAAGCATGATGTATGGCTATGGTGTTAGCATGGCTAACATGATGTAAGCATGATGTATGGCTATGGTGTTAGCATGGCTATCGTGATGTAAGCATGATGTATGGCTATGGTGTTAGCATGGCTAACATGATGTAAGCATGATGTATGGCTATGGTGTTAGCATGGCTATCGTGATGTAAGCATCGCCACTGTGTTAGCATGGCTATCATGATGCAAGCATGATGTATGGCTATGGTGTTGGCATGGCTATCGTGATGTAAGCATGATGTATGGCTATGGTGTTAGCGTGGCTATCGTGATGTAAGCATGATGTATGGCTATGGTGTTAGCATGGCTATCGTGATGTAAGCATGATGTATGGCTATGGTGTTAGCATGGCTAACATGATGTAAGCATAATGTATGGCTATGGTGTTAGCATGGCTAACATGATGTAAGCATGATGTATGGCTATGGTGTTAGCATGGCTATCGTGATGTAAGCATGATGTATGGCTATGGTGTTAGCATGGCTATTGTGATGTAAGCATGATGTATGGCTATGGTGTTAGCATGGCTAACATGATGTAAGCATGATGTATGGCTATGGTGTTAGCATGGCTAACATGATGTAAGCATGATGTATGGCTATGGTGTTAGCATGGCTATCGTGATGTAAGCATGATGTATGGCTATGGTGTTAGCATGGCTAACATGATGTAAGCATGATGTATGGCTATGGTGTTAGCATGGCTATCGTGATGCAAGCATTGCTATTGCAGCGACCGCCAGCCATGGCCAGCATTGCTACCCCTCACATCTAAACACTAGTAAATGTGGGGTCTACATCCTAAGGGCCTGAGAGCAAGGCTTGAGTTCTTTAGCAGGCACGGTCTCAGGAAATGCTACAGGCAACAGAATAGAGGTCATTTTATACTACAGAACCTTTTTCACAATTAAGAGCAGATATTCTGGCCCCTAACTGCACACTGTTGAACTGCCACCCGCCATTCTATACAGCCAACGGTCATCTGGGAAAACTGGGCTTGCCTGACAGTGAAGAAACGTTAAGTAGAAAATTATATTGAAGCAATTTAAAGAATCATTTTTTAGTTTTTCATTTTAGCCAATAAAAATAGAGTCACTCAGCACTGTTGTCTCATTCAGCTCGTAAGCCATGCATTGCCTGTGCAAACAGCTTCGCTGAGTAGAAGAGCGCCGGTCCTCACCCCCGTAGGCATTATTGGGATGCTGGCGAGCCGATGTCAGACTGATTCTTCGGGGTGACGTAGAAGGAAAGCTCTGGAGATGCAGGATTGATTTTGGTCAGACTAATGAGGTAATGTTGGAACAGTTGTTTACTCCTCTGTGTTTCAAGGGATGTTTCTGATGTAGATGAGACTCACTCGTCCCAGAGTGTCCCTGACTCATCCCCCTTTGAATAATGACTCTCTGCAGCTGATTTGACACTGTAGAGGGTGATATGCTGCACTGCTAGCCTCTTCAGAACCCACGCTACACTGTGATGGTCTAAAAGTAGGGGAAATTGGGTACAGTACCATAGGTGGTAAACATAATATGGGGATTTTATGTCGTTAAACAGGTTCGAGGCATGCTTTTGGTCATCTCCTGCTTCCATGGCAATGCTAGCTGCGAATTATGATGATAACGGGACATATAGTTCTCCAGATATCCTCTGAAGATCCTTTTGGTTTTGACGGTTGTGTGTTAAAATCCCAGAATTCAGTCCTGTATTATTTCAGTCTCCTCTTGGTGGCGTAATAGAACACCATTTTGAAGCAGCTTCAGCAACTTCAACTCACAAAGGCTAAAGTATAGCCTCCAAACATGGTGGAGGTAGTTTCACACACTGTTACTGTAACTAAGACCTTCAAAGTAAACAACGAGAGACCACCTTCATACACACTCACAGCAGTTGATGTCTGTAGATGCAACGTGGGTCAGAATGGTGGGGCATACTGTAGATGTGATGGTGGGTCAGTCAGGAGCGTACTGTAGATGTGATGGTGGGTCAGGAGTGTACTGTAGATGTGATGGTGGGTCAGGAGTGTACAGTAGATGTGATGCTGGGTCAGGAGTGTACTGTAGATGTGATGGTGGGTCAGTCAGGAGTGTACTGTAGATGTGATGGTGGGTCAGTCAGGAGCGTACTGTAGATGTGATGGTGGGTCAGTCAGGAGCGTACTGTAGATGTGATGGTGGGTCAGGAGCGCACTGTCGATGTGATGGTGGGTCAGTCAGGAGCGTACTGTAGATGTGATGGTGGGTCAGGAGTGCACTGTAGATGTGATGGTGGGTCAGTCAGGAGCGTACTGTAGATGTGATGGTGGGTCAGTCAGGAGCGTACTGTAGATGTGATGGTGGATCAGGAGTATACTGTAGATGTGATGGTGGATCAGTCAGGAGCGTACTGTAGATGTGATGGTGGGTCAGTCAGGAGCGTACTGTAGATGTGATGGTGGGTCAGTCAGGAGCGTACTGTAGATGTGATGGTGGGTCAGTCAGGAGTGTAGTGTAGATGTGATGGTGTGTCAGTCAGGAGTGTACTGTAGATGTGATGGTGGATCAGGAGTATACTGTAGATGTGATGGTGGGTCAGTCAGGAGTGTACTGTAGATGTGATGGTGGATCAGGAGTATACTGTAGATGTGATGGTGGGTCAGTCAGGAGTGTACTGTAGATGTGATGGTGGGTCAGGAGTGTAGTGTAGATGTGATGGTGGATCAGGAGTATACTGTAGATGTGATGGTGGGTCAGGAGTGTAGTGTAGATGTGATGGTGGGTCAGTCAGGAGTGCAATGTAGATGTGATGGTGGGTCAGTCAGGAGTGCACTGTAGATGTGATGGTGGGTCAGTCAGGAGTGTACTGTAGATGTGATGGTGGGTCAGGAGTGCACTGTAGATGTGATGGTGGGTCAGGAGTGTACTGTAGATGTGATGGTGGGTCAGGAGCGCACTGTCGATGTGATGGTGGGTCAGTCAGGAGCGTACTGTAGATGTGATGGTGGGTCAGGAGTGCACTGTAGATGTGATGGTGGGTCAGTCAGGAGCGTACTGCAGATGTGATGGTGGGTCAGTCAGGAGCGTACTGTAGATGTGATGGTGGATCAGGAGTATACTGTAGATGTGATGGTGGATTAGTCAGGAGTGTACTGTAGATGTGATGGTGGGTCAATCAGGAGCGTACTGTAGATGTGATGGTGGGTCAGGAGTGTACTGTAGATGTGATGGTGGGTCAGGAGTGTACTGTAGATGTGATGGTGGGTCAGTCAGGAGTGTACTGTAGATGTGATGGTGGGTCAATCAGGAGCGTACTGTAGATGTGATGGTGGGTCAGTCAGGAGCGTACTGTAGATGTGATGGTGGGTCAGGAGCGCACTGTCGATGTGATGGTGGGTCAGTCAGGAGCGTACTGTAGATGTGATGGTGGGTCAGGAGTGCACTGTAGATGTGATGGTGGGTCAGTCAGGAGCGTACTGTAGATGTGATGGTGGGTCAGTCAGGAGCGTACTGTAGATGTGATGGTGGATCAGGAGTATACTGTAGATGTGATGGTGGATCAGTCAGGAGCGTACTGTAGATGTGATGGTGGGTCAGTCAGGAGCGTACTGTAGATGTGATGGTGGGTCAGTCAGGAGCGTACTGTAGATGTGATGGTGGGTCAGTCAGGAGTGTAGTGTAGATGTGATGGTGTGTCAGTCAGGAGTGTACTGTAGATGTGATGGTGGATCAGGAGTATACTGTAGATGTGATGGTGGGTCAGTCAGGAGTGTACTGTAGATGTGATGGTGGATCAGGAGTATACTGTAGATGTGATGGTGGGTCAGTCAGGAGTGTACTGTAGATGTGATGGTGGGTCAGGAGTGTAGTGTAGATGTGATGGTGGATCAGGAGTATACTGTAGATGTGATGGTGGGTCAGGAGTGTAGTGTAGATGTGATGGTGGGTCAGTCAGGAGTGCAATGTAGATGTGATGGTGGGTCAGTCAGGAGTGCACTGTAGATGTGATGGTGGGTCAGTCAGGAGTGTACTGTAGATGTGATGGTGGGTCAGGAGTGCACTGTAGATGTGATGGTGGGTCAGGAGTGTACTGTAGATGTGATGGTGGGTCAGGAGCGCACTGTCGATGTGATGGTGGGTCAGTCAGGAGCGTACTGTAGATGTGATGGTGGGTCAGGAGTGCACTGTAGATGTGATGGTGGGTCAGTCAGGAGCGTACTGCAGATGTGATGGTGGGTCAGTCAGGAGCGTACTGTAGATGTGATGGTGGATCAGGAGTATACTGTAGATGTGATGGTGGATTAGTCAGGAGTGTACTGTAGATGTGATGGTGGGTCAATCAGGAGCGTACTGTAGATGTGATGGTGGGTCAGGAGTGTACTGTAGATGTGATGGTGGGTCAGGAGTGTACAGTAGATGTGATGCTGGGTCAGGAGTGTACTGTAGATGTGATGGTGGGTCAGTCAGGAGTGTACTGTAGATGTGATGGTGGGTCAGGAGCGCACTGTAGATGTGATGGTGGGTCAGTCAGGAGTGTAGTGTAGATGTGATGGTGGGTCAGTCAGGAGCGTACTGTAGATGTGATGGTGGGTCAGTCAGGAGTGTAGTGTAGATGTGATGGTGTGTCAGTCAGGAGTGTACTGTAGATGTGATGGTGGATCAGGAGTGTACTGTAGATGTGATGGTGGGTCAGGAGTGTAGTGTAGATGTGATGGTGGATCAGGAGTATACTGTAGATGTGATGGTGGGTCAGGAGTGTAGTGTAGATGTGATGGTGGGTCAGTCAGGAGTGCAATGTAGATGTGATGGTGGGTCAGTCAGGAGTGCACTGTAGATGTGATGGTGGGTCAGTCAGGAGTGTACTGTAGATGTGATGGTGGGTCAGGAGTGCACTGTAGATGTGATGGTGGGTCAGGAGTGTACTGTAGATGTGATGGTGGGTCAGGAGCGCACTGTCGATGTGATGGTGGGTCAGTCAGGAGCGTACTGTAGATGTGATGGTGGGTCAGGAGTGCACTGTAGATGTGATGGTGGGTCAGTCAGGAGTGTACTGTAGATGTGATGGTGGATCAGGAGTATACTGTAGATGTGATGGTGGATTAGTCAGGAGCGTACTGTAGATGTGATGGTGGGTCAATCAGGAGCGTACTGTAGATGTGATGGTGGGTCAGTCAGGAGCGTACTGTAGATGTGATGGTGGGTCAGTCAGGAGCGTACTGTAGATGTGATGGTGTGTCAGTCAGGAGCGTACTGTAGATGTGATGGTGTGTCAGTCAGGAGTGTACTGTAGATGTGATGGTGGATCAGGAGTATACTGTAGATGTGATGGTGGGTCAGTCAGGAGTGTACTGTAGATGTGATGGTGGGTCAGTCAGGAGTGTACTGTAGATATGATGGTGGATCAGGAGTGTACTGTAGATGTGATGGTGGGTCAGTCAGGAGTGTACTGTAGATGTGATGGTGGATCAGGAGTATACTGTAGATGTGATGGTGGATCAGGAGTATACTGTAGATGTGATGGTGGGTCAGGAGTGTAGTGTAGATGTGATGGTGGGTCAGTCAGGAGTGCAATGTAGATGTGATGGTGGGTCAGGAGTGCACTGTAGATGTGATGGTGGGTCAGTCAGGAGTGTACTGTAGATGTGATGGTGGGTCAGGAGCGTACTGTAGATGTGATGGTGGGTCAGGAGTGCACTGTAGATGTGATGGTGGGTCAGTCAGGAGTATACTGTAGATGTGATGGTGGGTCAGGAGTGCACTGTAGATGTGATGGTGGGTCAGGAGTGTACTGTAGATGTGATGGTGGGTCAGGAGTGCACTGTAGATGTGATGGTGGGTCAGGAGTGTACTGTAGATGTGATGGTGGGTCAGTCAGGAGTGTACTGTAGATGTGATGGTGGGTCAGTCAGGAGTGTACTGTAGATGTGATGGTGGGTCAGTCAGGAGTGTACTGTAGATGTGATGGTGGGTCAGGAGTATACTGTAGATGTGATGGTGGATCAGGAGTGTACTGTAGATGTGATGGTGGGTCAGTCAGGAGTGTACTGTAGATATGATGGTGGATCAGGAGTGTAATGTAGATGTGATGGTGGATCAGGAGTGTACTGTAGATGTGATGGTGGGTCAGTCAGGAGTGTACTGTAGATGTGATGGTGGGTCAGTCAGGAGTGTACTGTAGATGTGATGGTGGGTCAGTCAGGAGTGTACTGTAGATGTGATGGTGGGTCAGGAGTGCACTGTAGATGTGATGATGGGTCAGGAGTGTACTGTAGATGTGATGGTGGGTCAGTCAGGAGTGTACTGAAGATGTGATGGTGGGAGAAAGAAGAGCGAGAAGAGAGAGGAGTGAACCCATTGGCTCCATGCTGCCTAATGCCAGACGTGGGCTAGTAAAGGGGTATAAAGCCCCCCAGCAGCATTGAGCTGTGGAGGAACTGTGTTCTCTGGAATGATGGTGGTGGAGCTCCATCCAGTACTTTTGGTTGGGACGAGTTGGGGATTATGAGGTGGGTGGTGATCGTCATTCAACATCCTGATCCCACCAACGCACCTTGGTGCTGAATGCAATCAAATCCTCACAGCAACCTCACTGCTGCTCTAAAATCCAGTAGCAAGTCTTTTTAACGCCCTTAAAAAGACTTCAGAAGCAGCAGTGAATGAGCAGGTGTTCATATTCTCTCTCTCTCTCTCTCTCTGCTGTGGGAAAGTGGAACGTCACACTCTCTCCCCTGCAGTATGATGATGAGAATGACTGTGTTTTTGCAGCCCAGCTGGACATCAAGGTTGTTTCCCCTTCAGCAGTGTGTCCCGTGACTCATCCTGAATTTATTTAGTGCTGCACTGACCGCATCATACATTCACTTTAAAGCTTCTCTTACAAGGTCGTCACGATGATGTTAAAAATGGCCAGTTGAAGGAGAGCAGTAGCTTTTTTTTACAGCAGGGGCACGTTATTTCTTTCAGGTCTTGGAAATCACCACACACCCTCATTTCACCTTGTTTACATTTACATAAATGCTAAGAACTTTTTACGTGCTCTACATTTTAGTGTTCATATATTACTTAGTATTGTGTCCTCTTTTAACAATATGGACAAAAGTATTGGGACACACCTTTTAATCACAGAATTCAGGTACTTGATTTGGTCCCGTTGTCACAGGTGTAGAAAAACAAGCCCATAGCCCTGCAGTTTGCCTTTCTTATACACATCAGTGAAAGAACGGGAGGTCCTAAAGAGCTCACTGAACTCAGCGTGGTTCTGTATGTAATAGGAGACACCGCTGCACCAACAACAACAAGTCAGCTGGTGAAATTTAGACCTTTCCTCCTATTTACACAGTATGCACAGGAACTGCCCAGTACATAGCCCTAGGCTACCTGTAAGGTTCCAACAAACATGCATATGACTACTCTGAGTGAGCAAGCAAGAGAGACACTTTGTTTTTTTGGGTTTTTTTTTTGCATGCTACTGAAACAACACCACCATAAAACTCTGATTACCCGGCCGCATGCATTTTAAAGACCTGCCTAAAGAGCCCTGAAAATCAGCAGCAGCCTGCTAAACAATAGGGTGCAGTACACTGAATTATTACATACTGTATTAAATACACAGCACAGAGAAATGTGCAGCAAAGGCCAGCAAAGCAAATTACAGACTTCCAAAATCATCATTATTATAAAAAAATTTTGGCATGCAACCACAATACCCAAACCAATCTGCTGTAAGATGAATGATAATGGTAATATTTAAACAAAAAAATCCTCAGAAATGAGGGCGATGGCACGCTGAGCATGTTTGCTAGATCTGGACGACCTCACTCCAGATTATGATTCTCAACTCATGCTCTCTTTCCCACCGTCTGACACACAGGTTTCTGCCCGTATCTCAGCATGCCTCGCAGACGTCTGTTCTTGAATGGCGGCTCACCACCTCAAACTCAACCCCAGCAAGACGGAGCTGCTGTACATCCCGGGAACTGCTGGACCAAGAAACGATCTTGCGATCACCTTTGAGAACTCACTGGTCACTCCTTCTACTGAAGCCCGAAGCCTTGGTGTAGTGATGGATGATCAGTTATCGTTCTCAAGTCATGTTGCAAACGTAACTCGGTCCTGCAGATTTCTTCTGTACAACATCCGGAGAATTCGACCCTTCCTCTCTAGAGAGGCCACCCAGGTGCTTGTTCAGTCTCTCGTCACTTCCAGACTTGATTACTGCAACTCTCTTCTGGCTGCTCTCCCTCTGCGCACCATCAGGCCCCTGCAACTCATCCAGAATGCAGCGGCACGGGTCGTCTTCAATGTCCCTAAATTCAGCCATGTGACTCCACTGCTGCATTCTCTCCACTGGCTTCCTGTAGCTGCTTCCCGCATCAGATTTAAAACCCTGACGCTGGCCTACAAAGCCAAGAACGGACCAGCCCCTCCGTATCTGATGGCAATGGTCAAAAGCCGATCTGCACCAAGAGCCCTTCGAGCTTCAAGTACGGCTCGGCTCGACCCGCCATCCCTCAAAATCTGCGGAAGACGAGCGTCCAGGCTTTTTTCTGTCCTGCACCAAAGTGGTGGAACGAGCTGCACCTGGGTGTCCGAACGGCCGAGTCACTCGCTGTCTTCAAACGCAGACTGAAGACCCACCTCTTCAGAGAGTACTTGTACGAATAGTTCTATGGTCGCCTTATTGTCTTGTGTTTAGTAATGTCTAAAGCTTAGAGGTATCTTTTGAATTATTAGCCTATTCTAACTAGCGAAGGTTTTCTTGGGTAAATAGCAAAGCACTTTGTAAGTCGCTCTGGATAAGAGCGTCTGCTAAATGCCGTAAATGTAAATGTAAATGTAAATTCTCAAAATAATCATTAGACATGACTATACTGTGACTATACACGGTGAGCATGCTCTAAAGACCAAATTCCAGACTAATAAACACGCTAGAAATATTACTGTACCATTGTTTAATCTGATCCTCTGAACTCAGACTATGAGAAGACACTGAACTAAAAAGAGACAAAAAGGGTGAAGGGCCTTGCTCAAGAGCCCAACAGTGACAGCTTGCCAAGCCCGGATATCAAACCCACAACCCTGTCGTCAATAGCCAGAAGCTCTAGTGAGCCACCACTAATCATAGCTGACACACAAGATAAGCTAAATCACTCAAAACCAGAAGTCCAGAGCTCCTTTACCAGTACTGTGGGGGCATTGTTGTTCATAAATGCAGCTTTTTAACAGCTCTTTAGCACATTTAGCACAGAACATTTAGCACTCAGCTTTGAGCTTTAGCACAGACATCCACAGCTTCTTTCTGGAATCATGTACTAAATCCAGTCCCATCACAGTCCCATCTGTTCCAGCTGAGCTCCACTCTGTCAGCTGTGATCTAGGCCTCACTGTGGTTCCTGCTAATGTATCTGTTCACACATAAGCCTCCTGTTGACCTCCCAGGAACTGTGCTAGCTTGCTGGATCTGGACGACCAGACCTCACTCCAGATTATGATTCTCTATTAGACCATTAAAAGCCTGGATTCCTCACTCAGTGAACCCGGAATCTGACCTGAGAGCTGAACTCTACACCAGCCTTCATTCACAGCCAAACTCTGACTATACACTGTGAGCATGCTCTAAAGACCAAATTATGGACTAATAAACACTAGAAACATTACTGTACCGTTGTTTAATCTGACCCCCTGAACTCAGACTATGAGAAGACACTGAGCTAAAAAGAGAAAATAAGGGTGAAGGGCCTTTGCTTAAGAGCCCAACAGTGACAGCTTGCCAAGCCCGGGTATCAAACCCACAACCCTGTTATCAATAGCCTGTTCACACATAAGCCTCCCAATTACCTTCCACAAACTGTGCTAGCTCTCCTGTAGGGAAACTGTTGACTCCATTTTTCCCTCCTAAGAATTTCCCTTTGGGGGAACTAGGTTCCCATTTGAATTGACTGGGCATAGTATAGAAAGAGCCCAGTTTACCCTCAGGACCAAAAAAACAAAACAAAACAAGCCATGAGGTCCAAGGAACTGCCTGTAGATTTCTACAGCTAGACTCTGACAAGGCTTAAATCAGGGCCTCGAGAGTTTTCAGGACCACAGTGACCTCAATCTTTTTCAAATGGAAGAGCTTGCAATGTGCCTTAGAGGTGAGCATGTTTGGCAAGATGATCATTAGTCAGGAAGGTAAGAAAAGAACTCGACAGTCACTCTAAAAGAGCTCCAACAGCGTTGTTCAGAGAAAGTAGAACCAGTTGGATGGAAACATGGTGGTGGCAGCCATGGGGATGCTTCCCACTAGCAGGGACAGATGGACCAGTAACTGTTGGGGGACGGAATATAGGAGCATCTTTGAAGAAAGCCTCCTCCAGAAAACACAATCTTAACCTGGGGCAACAGTTCACTGTTCAACATAACAATGACCCAAAGCACAGTCAAAACAACACTGAAGTGTCTGCAGGGAAAGTCTTTGAATGTCCTTGAGTGGCCTAGCCAAAGCTCAGATTTAAGCCTAATTAAGTGGAGAGGCCTGAAGATCTTCAGATCCAATCTGACAGAGTTTAAGAAGATCTGTAGAAGATGGATACCAGCATCATCATTCTTAGGTTCAGAGAATCAACCCTCAGGCTCTGACAAACATCAGACTTGAGAGCAACATGGACTCTCCACTAGTCCACCATGAAGCCTTTTGCGCATCTAAGCCCAGGTCCCTGCCAGGAAATGTGGACTGCAGTTCTTCAGAGCCTTTTGGACCCGATAGTCCATATTAAACAACAAGGTTCAGGTTTATTGGCTAACATACATACTGTACAGTGTATGCAGAATTATTAGGCAAGTTGTATTTGAGATGATTATTTTTATTATTGAACAACAACTATGTTCTCTATCAACCCAAAAGACTCAAATATCAAAGCTCAATATTTTTGGAAGTTGGAGTGGGGTTTTTTAGATTTGGCTATCTTAGGAGGATATCCGTTTGTGCAGGTAACCATTACTGTGCAGAATTATTAGGCAACTTAATAAAAAACAAATATATACCCATCTCACCTGTTTATTTTCACCAGGTAAACCAATATAACAAAATTCAGAAATAAACATTTCTGACATTCAAAAACAAAACCACAAACAAATCAGCGACCAATACAGCCACCTTTCTTTACCATGACACTCAAAAGCCTTCCATCCAGAGATTCTGTCAGTTGCTTGATCTGTTTCTGATCAGCATTGCGTGCAGCAGACACCACAGCCTCCCAGACACTGTTCAGAGAGGTGGACTGTTTTCCCTCCCTGTAGATCTCACATTTTATGAGGGACCACAGGTTCTCTATGGGGTTCAGATCAGGTGAACAAGGGGGCCATGTCATCATTTTTTCTTCTTTTAGACCCTTACTGGCCAGCCACGCTGTGGGGTATTTGGATGCATGTGATGGAGCATTGTCCTGCATGAAAATCATGTTTTTCTTGACCGATACCGACTTCTTTCTGTACCACTGCTTGAAGAAGGTGTCTTCCAGAAACTGGCAGTAGGTCTGGGAGTTGAGCTTCACTCCATCCTTAACCTGAAAAGGTCCCACAAGTTCATCTTTGATGATACCAGCCCATACCAGTACCCCACCTCCACCTTGCTGGGGTCTGAGTCTGAGTCTGAGTGGAGCTCTCTGCCCTTTACTGATCCAGCCTCGGGCCCATCCATCTGCCCCATCAGGAGTCACTCGCATTTCATCAGTCCATAAAACCTTAAAAAATCAGTCAGAAGATATTTCTTGGCCCAGTCTTGAAGTTTTATCTGATGTTTCTTGTTTAAAGGTGGTCGTTTTTCCGCCTTCCTTACCTTGGCCATGTCCCTGAGTATCGCACACCTTGTGCTTTTTGATGCTCCAGTAACGCTGCAGCTCTGAAATATGGCAAAACTGGTGGCAAATGGCATCTTGGCAGCTTCACGCTTGATTTTCCTCAATTCATGGGCAGTTATTTTGTGTCTTTTTTTCCAACACGTTTCTTGCGACCCTGTTGGCTATTTGCCATGAAACGCTTGATTGTTCGGTGATCACGCTTCAAAAGTTTGGCAATTTCAAGACTGCTGTATCCCTCTGCAAGACATCTCACAATTTGTGACTTTTCAGAGTCCGTCAAATCTCTCTTCTGACCCATTTTGCCAAAGAAAAGGAAGTTGCCTAATAATTAAGCACACCTTATATAGGGTGTTGATGTCATTAGACCACACCCCTTCTCATTACAGAGATGCACATCACCTGATTTACTTGATTGGTAGTTGGCTTTGAAGCCTATAGAGCTTGGAGAAAAACAACATGTATAAAAAGGATGATGTGATCAAAATACTCATTTGCCTAATAATTCTGCACACAGTGTATATCCATACATCCTGCCCATTGCTGTATACAGTCATTAAGGGAATGGTTGAGTAGGGGTGTATAGATGGTGTGTAGGCTTGTGACCATCGGAGAGGCTTCAGGAATTGGCTGGCTTCTTGTCTGAGAGTGTGCTTTATCAGATCTGCAATGAAGAATGGGTTAAACTGCTCAAATCCAGGTGTGCAAAGCCTGTAGCAACATATCCAAGAAGACTTGCAGCTGTAATTGTCACCATAGGTGCTACTACAAAGTCTTAAATAAAGGAGAACTCTCTAAAAACAGGGATTTATGAAGTGTTCAGGGTAATAAAGTGTGGATTAATGGATAAAAATGCCAATTCTATCCATTTAAAATCAAATTCATTTCACAATATAATCTGCAACATTCAACATTCATGGTAGATGGTAGGTGTTTCTGATTGAAAAGGATAATAAGTGCAGCTACAACCCAGGTGTAGCTAAAGAAACCTACTGCTATCTCTTTGTAGTTGCTTCTGTAGCTCTATTACACCTGATTCAAACCCTTTGTGAGGTTAAATTGAGTGTGTTACAGCAGGGAAACTCTACACAGCTGCACAAGTCCAACACTCCCATGAATTCCCCACCATAGCAACTCTATTAGGAACCAGTGCCTGCGGCAATCTGTAGAACCTGTTAAATGGGAAAACTGAAATGTGGATTCGTCTGGCACCACAGGACCTGTAGAGTGCAGGAGCTGCTACAGCACCACTCAGAGGATAGATATGCTAATATGCCTTGGAAAAAAAAGCAGACGGGGAAGTCACATTCCCTCATTTTCCCCATTTCCCATCTTCACCAAGTTGAGGGATCTCACTCCAAAACCTCGCTGGACTCATTCAGGTCTGAGTAGTGCGAGTGTGAGGGATGAGACGGCACCCCACAGGCCTTTCAAAGGCCGGAGAAATAACATGCCAAGTCATTATGGAAACCTGCAGCGATCAGAAATTATTCTTAGCTTGATCGACCGCACATGAATATCAACTAGATGAAGAAAAACATAAACACCAGATGGACAAAAGTAATGGGACACATGCTCATTCGTTTGTTCTGAAACTAAAAAGATGTTAAAAAAACTGTCCAGGGAAGAAGACCCTCACGGTTTTTGTGAACAATTATCTACAAAAAATGTTATTTTGCAAGTCCAGCGGGTCTACATAGCATAAAACCATGACAACCCAAGAACCTGAAGTTTCCTTTCTGTGGTTAATGTTATGTTTGTAGTGGAGATGTTGTTAAATGTGGTTCTTTAAAGAATGTTCTAAAATATATGGTTCTATATAGCATCAAAAAGTACTGTATATAAGGTGCTACCAGGGATCTTCAGAACAACTCAAAACCTAACCCTAACCTTAACCTCAACTCAAACACTAACCCTCATCCTGGCCCTAATCCTAAAATCTAAAACCTAATCCTAACCCCCATCCTCACCCCAACCCCAACCCAAAACCTGACCCTCACTTCGACCCAAAATCTAATCCTAACCCTCATCTGACCCAAAACCTAATCCTAACCCTAATCTCGACTCAAATCCTAATCCTAACCCTCACCTCGACCCAAAACCTAATCCTAACCCTCATCCTGACCCTAACCTCAACCCAAAACCTAATCCTAACCCTCGTCTCGACTCAAAACCTAATCCTAACCCTCATCCTGACCCTAACCCAAAACCTAATCCTAACCCTCACCTCGACCCAAAACCTAATCCTAACCCTCACCTTGACCCAAAACCTAATCCTAACTCTCACCTCGACCCAAAACCTAATCCTAATCTCGACTCAAAATCTAATCCTAACCCCCATCCTGACCCTAACCCAAAACCTAATCCTAATCTCAACTCAAAACCTGTTCCTAACCCTCATTCTGACCCTAACCTCAACCCAAGACCTAATCCTAACCCCCATCCTGACCCTAACCCAAAACCTAATCCTAACCCTCATCCAGACCCTATCCTTACCATCAGCCCATGAGTTAAGAGTTAAGAGGTTTAGAGTTTAGGTTATTCGGCTCCATCATCAGTGGCAGTAAACCAGCGGGTGTAGACCGACGTCTCGGTGCAGAGCAGAGCGCTCTCCAGCTTTAAGTTCACATCCTGAGGAAAGCATTCAGGTCCTTTTCTGACCTCGGTCACTTTCATTCCCAGCGATTTGGAGCTCCTATATTAAAATGTCAGTCCACCCCATCAATTAAAGTTGCAGTTTAGGAAGGAAAGCCAGGAGGAGAGCGCCTCTCGGAGCCGAATGTTTTGCTAAATGTGTTTCTTGATTTGATCTGACATTTGATGAACAGCAGACAAAGCAGAGCTGAGAGGCAGAGAACTTTCAGCGACTCCACGCTCCAGACGAGCTGCAGACTGTTCCCATCTGTCACCAGACATAAAGAACTCGCTCCCAAACAACAACTAGCCATTAAGCTGAAGTCTGTTCACATCGCCGTCGCCTTGTATTACACACTTTAGTGCTGTTCTGGCTTTAACACACCAGATTCAACCTCATCAGCTCTGCTCATACAGAACTCTTAGAGAGGTAAACGCAGGACTGTGCTGAAGCTGCTAATCTGTCTGGGATCGGGGTTTATTAACCAGGAATTGGCAATTAGTGCATATTTGTGTGTGAGATAATAGTAATTACTGCAGCCCTCTAGCAAGCATTGCAGAGGTTCTTCCTCAATGTCCTGTAGAGGCTCTTTGCTTCATGGTTCCTTTCAGTGCATCTTTCTTGAGCTTAAAAGGAGGATCTACTTTTGAATCCTTACTCTCATCCTGGGCCTAATCCTAATCTAACTTTTACCCCAAAACATAATTCTAACCTTCATCCTGGCCCTAACCTTAACATAACCCTCATCCTGGCACTAATCCTAATCTTACCCTTTCCCTCAATCCAAAACCTAATCCTAACTTTCACCCTGGCCCTAATCCTAATCTTACCCTCAGCCTCAAACCTAATCCTAACCCTCATCCTGGTCCTAATCCTAATCTTACCCTTAGCCCAAATCCAAAACCTAATCCTAACTTTCACCCTGGCCCTAATCCTAATCTTACCCTCAACCTCAAACCTAATCCTAACCCTCATCTTGGTCATAACCCTCATTCTCGTCCTAACCCTAATCCTACCCTTACCCTCAACCTAAAACCTACTCCTAACCCTCATCCTGGCCCTAATCCTAATCTTACCCTCGACCACAAACTTAATTCTAACCCTCATCCTGGTCCTAATCCTAATTTTACCCTCATCCTGGTCCTAACCCTAATCTTACCCTTACTCTCAACCTAAAGCCTAATCCTAACCTTCACCCTGGCCCTAACCCTAATCTTACCCTCAACCTCAAACCTAATCCTAACCCTCATCCTGGTCCTAACCCTAATCTTAACCTTAACTCAAAACCTAAAGGAACCCCTTTAGTTTTTTCTCAGTGGTTCTCTCTCATGCTCTGGGATAGGTTCTCGTGCTGAGTCTTGGTTTCTCCGGATGTTTCATCCTTTAGGAGGTTCTTGAGTGGTTCTGTGTTTGGTGTGATGCTTTAGAGTCTCGACAGTAACAGCAGAACAGCCTGTGTTTTGCAGGAGACTTCATTTGTCTAATGACAGCCTCACAATTCACTATTCATATTTAACATGAGAACCAACGCTTAGGTTCTGAAGAGACTGGAGTCAACATCTGTAATTCCTCTAAGATCGCACCTGTTTTATCACCACAGCAAAATTAGTTCACATTCCAAATGATTTGCCTCCTTTAGAAGCTGCTTCTTTGCTGCACAGGTGTTAGGTGCCCTCTAGTGGATATGGGTCAGAATCACATGGTCATTTATAGCCATGCTAACACTGGATTTCAGAATGTAAAAGCAAAGGCTTAGTTAAGCACTAATTACACTAAATACAGAAGGTCTTTCGACTTTCACACAAGGTCTGATATGTTTTCTTGTCTGAATACTTTCCATCAATAAACACTCCTACACACCAGAATAGGAGATATAAGTCCATAAACACCTCAATTAACACTCCTATACACTAGAATAGGAGATATTAGTCCATAAACACCTCAATTAACACTCCTATACACTAGAATAGGAGATATTAGTCCATAAACACCTCAATTAACACTCCTATACACTAGAATAGGAGATATTAGTCCATAAACACCTCAATAAACACTCATACACTAGAATAGGATATTAGTCCATAAACACCCCTCAACAAACACTCCTACACACCAGAATAGGAGATATTAGTCCATAAACACCTCAATTAACACTCCTATACACTAGAATAAGAGATATTAGTCCAAAAACACCTCAATAAACACTCCTATACACCAGAATAGGAGATATTAGTCCATAAACACCTCAATAAACACTCATATACACTAGAATAGGAGATATTAGTCCATAAACACCCCAATAAACACTCATATACACTAGAATAGGAGATATTAGTCCAAAAACACCCTCAATAAACACTCCTATACACTAGAATAGGAGATATTAGTCCATAAACATCCCAATAAACACTCCTATACACTAGAATAGGAGATATTAGTCCATAAACCCCTCAATAAACACTCCTATACACTGGAATAGGAGATATTAGTCCATAAACACCTCAATAAACACTCTTATACACTAGAATAGGAGATATTAGTCCATAAACACCTCAATAAACGCTCATATACAATAGGAGATATTAATCCATAGACACCCTCAGTAAACACTCATATACACCAGAATAGGAGATATTAGTCCATATCCACTTCAATAAACACTCCTATACGCTAGAATAGAAGATATTAGTCCATAAACACCTCAATAAACACTCCTATACACTAGAAAAGGAGATATTAGTCCATAAACACCTCAATAAACACTCCTATACACTAGAATAGGAGATATTAGTCCATAAACACCTCAATAAACACTCCTATACACTAGAATAGGAGATATTAGTCCATAAACATCCCAATAAACACTCCTTTACACTAGAATAGGAGATATTAGTTCATAAACACCTCAATAAACACTCCTATACACTAGAATAGGAGACATTAGTCCAAAAACACATTAATATACACTCATATACACTAGAATAGGAGATATTAGTCCATAAACACCTCAATAAACACTCCTATACACTAGAATAGGAGATATTAGTCCATAAACACCTCAATAAACACTCCTATACACTAGAATAGGAGATATTAGTCCATAAATACCCTCAATAAACACGCCTATACACTAGAATAGGAGATATTAGTCCATAAACACCTCAATAAACACTCCTATACACTAGAATAGGAGATATTAGTCCATAAACACCCTCAATAAACACTCCTATACACTAGAATAGGAGATATTAGTCCATAAATACCCTCAATAAACACCCCTATACACTAGAATAGATATTAGCCCATAAACACCTCAGTAAACACTCCTATACACCAGAATAGGAGATATTAGTCCATAAACACCTCAATAAACACTCCTATACACTAGAATAGAGATATTAGCCCATAAACACCTCAATAAACACTCCTATACACTAGAATAGAGATATTAGCCCATAAACACCTCAATAAACACTCTTATAGCCAGATTTAAGCAAAAATAAAGGGCCAAGTGACACCACAGGCAACAGAGGACAAGGCAGATGTTTCGTACCTGCCAGAAGGTCTCCCATCCAGTAGCCTTCAGGAGAACGCCTGACACTGACGAGGTGGTGAAGGAGCTAATGAAAGTGCTCCTGGATGAGATTGACAGAAACAGTGAGCAGCTTCTGAGTTAATAAGTAGAGATCATGAGAAATCCACATTCTGAATGTAGAAAAGGCTGATTGAGCAGGGATAAGCTACTGTAGGATGAATAGGAGGAGCTAAATTGCTGTTGGATGACTGGGAGGGGCTAAAGTGTTGCGAACTGATTCGAGGCTACACTGCTCTATGATTGGACAGGGTTAAACTTTTGTAGGATGAATAGGCGGAGCTAAACTGAACTGCTTTAGGATGAACGAGATGGGCTACCGTCTACTGTACACTGATTGGGTGTGGCTAAAATGCAGTATGTTAATTCGGTAAGGGATAAACTGCTGGACATTGATTAGGCGGGGCTAAATGGCTGAATGCTCACTGAACAGGGCACAGTCATATCAGAACATTATGACCACCTCACCTGTTTCTCTGCAGACTCTGTTATTAGCCTCCTTTCACCCTGTTTGTTCTTCAGTGGCCAGGACCCCACAGGACTGACCACCACAGAACAGGAAGTATTTGGGTTGTGGGTGCACCAGCATCACAACACACACTAACACACTGGCCACCACCATGTCAGTCAGTGTCACCGCTTCTCTGTGGTGGTCAGTCCTGTGGTGTCCAGACCTTTGAAGAACAGGGTGAAAGGAGACTAAAAGAATATGCAGAGAAGCAGATGGACTACAGTCCGGATGGTCAGTGGAGCTGATATTAATGGCAGTAAGTGTAGAAATGAGGAGGTGGTATTAAAGTTATGGCTGGTTGGTGTATCCACTGTAAATTATTCTGTATCT